>NW_026623310.1:1659832-1668225 GCF_030028575.1 Malurus melanocephalus
CTTTAGCAGAATTTATTGTGGCTGGGAATGCTGTATTTACATAAGCAAAGAGTAAACATAGAATTTTTTTTTAATTATTTACTGCTCTTTTACAGAAAAAAAAAAAAAAAAAGACAAACTGAAGGAGGACTCTATCTGGAAGTGTGTCACCATCTAGTGACAGAGCCCGGGAGTGACAGTCAATCAGAGCTCTGTGTGCAGCTCAAACAGGTGAGATAAAGCAATTTCGTGATGGCTGAGCACAAAGCATGTTCACACAAAGAGCACAACACACATAACTGCCAGGGGATGGTTTCAGTCCTTCCTCAGGTGTTGCATTGGACTTCTCCAGGGCTGACAAATCCCTCAGAGAAGTCATTATATTTGCCAGATCAAGTAGTGCTGCCCCTTTGCCCCAGACCTTGGTGATTCTGCAGAAGCCATTGCAGGTGTCAAGGATGAATTTTCCTGTGTGAAATGCAGCGAGAGTGCTAAAGTACAATTCAGCAGCCAGGCAGCTGCAGAACAGTTTTGTTTCCCAGCTGAAACAGAGAAATTGTCACTGAAACTCACACGAAACTGAAATTGGTCAGCATGAAGACAAGGAGGTGTCCTGCCCTCTGTGCCTGCCCCCAGTTTGCTAGTGAGTTGGGAAGTCATATGCAAAACATAAAACTCAGCCACGATTAGCAAAAACATTAAAGATCAGAGCCAACTGCTGGACCTCCTCCCATCAGTCCTTCCCTGAATTTGTTTCCTCGGTGTAAAGGGACTTACACTTGGGTTAGAAGGRCGAGTGAGCAATGGGGACAGGTCTCTGAGCCCCTTGCAGGAGGCTGGAGCCACTCCATACGGCTGCTTTTCAGGGTGGTAAGCTGCAACTGTGCCACAATGGAGCCAGAGCATCCCTGTTCCTGCTCCAGGATGTCCAACCCCTCCTCACTGAGTGCCCTCACTGCTGGTGCTCAATGGCCCTCCCGGAACACCAGCTGTGTCCCACATTGCTGCCTCCTGTTGGAACTCAGCTCCTCGCCCCTTACAAGCAGCAGTGGTGACTCTGAAGCACAGACCCTCCAGCTAGTTTCCTTTGTTATTTCAGAGTTTGAGCTTAAAAATATTTTTCTGGTCATTATTCTCACCCTAAATATTTAGGTAAGAGGAGTCAAAAAAAGAAGAGCACTGACTGGTGCATGCCTGACCTACAGCAAAGCCAAAAGACAACTTCAGGTTGGCCCCACCACATGCCCGTCCAAACAAGAGCCATGCCCACGTTTGTACCATGGTGTTCAGTTTTCAAACTGAGCCCTTCTCTCTCCCAGCTGCAGGTGCCCCACTCTGCCCTTGTGGACACAGCAGGCAGAATTACTGGGGCTTCSTAAGATCCCAGTTCCCACCTGATGGCTGCTGACTGCCAGGACATCCCTGCTGGGACACAGGAGGTGTATGTGGGCCAGCAAACCGGACATCTGGAGTAAGGGCTCTTCTCTAAGSACTGCTAGAGGGAATGATTTCTTCATATTTTTCTGAATATTCAGAGCAAAGTTCTCTTCCAGACCCGCTTTCCTAACAAACCACAAAGCCCCACACTAGCTTTTATGCCAGCACATTTTCTGCTTCCCAGCAAACCCCTCTTACCTGAGAGTGCTGTGGGTGCCAAATCCGTTTCCCTGCGCGTGTGGGAGATGGGGCAGAGGAGCAGCAAAATCCAGCCTTGAGTGAAAAGCAGCAGGGAGAGTCCTGTCCAGGTGGACCCCAGAGCTCTGCTCGTCTCCCCGGGACTCTGCCCGTGGGTGGTGAGACACGGCGGGAGTTCTTAGTGGCTTTTATTCCGCCTGTCCTGCCGCTGCCACAGCTCTCGACGGCAGCACCGTGGGAGCTGTGGGATGCGGGAGCGCTTGCTGACAGAGCCCATCCTCATTAGTTTCCCCACTCCCACGGCTGGCTGGAGCCACAGCCCACCCTGTGCCGTTTCAGGGTGACAGCAGGGGGAAGCAAAGGACCCGACACAACTCTGAGTGTACAGGAGAGGAAAAAAAAAGCCTTCAACAAATTTCTTTTGCTCAGTCTTTTATTTTAGAGAAAAGAAAAATTATTTATTCAGAAATCGGTAGACAGTGATAAGTACTTGGTTCGTTCTTCATGCAATGCTCCCCCTCCCCATCAATGCAGCTGACAGAGATCTTTGCAAGCTGCCACATGTGTCACCTTTACTGTTGGCTCGTTCATGTCTTGAGTCACCCTGGCAGAGGTCTGTTTGTTAGGTGGTTACTTGCTAGGTCTCCTTCCTATCAGCAGGTGACARTCTGGCATCTCAGGTGTAATTACAGGTATGGATAATCTTCTGGAAAGCCCTTGTTTCTGTACAAGAGAAAGTGATTTTGAGGGAGAGCAGCTCTGTGGGAGGAGTGGCAGCGTTAATGAAGATTGATGTGTGTTTTGAGTCCGTCCAGAAAGGCCCCAGAGAAAGAAAAGGCGACCTGCTGCATTAATCATTGGCAGGAAGCTGACAAAGTGCCTGCTCCAGCTCAGAAAGGAACAACTCTGCTTTCAGCTGCCAGGTTTGCACAGTTCATCACCAACATAACTCCCACCGCTACAGGTTTTGCATTGAAAAGAGGGAGTCCACATTGGGTCAGCCAACAAGACAGGGTTTGATGGGTAACTTTGTGTTCTGCTGTGTCAGCACATGCCCAAACACAGTCACATCCTGGTTCTTACAATCTCTGTGCTTTTCCCTGCAGCATGGTCCAGCTTGCTGGAAAAAGCCCTGACCTCACCATGGTGTGACTGCCTGATTGCAGAAGCCTTGCAGAGTGAAAATTTTGGTGGAGGAAGTTTGGCAGTGAAGCAGAAGGTGAGACTGTGGCCTTTATCCACAGCTCTGAAGTAGGGGTTGATTTGAGCACTTAGACAAGGAACCCACACACTCTGTAGAGAAGGGAGCAAGGAAATACTTCTGGAACACCCCAGCGCTCTCCACTGGTGCTGGAAGGACCACAGCAGGAAGAGACTGAGACACACCACCCAACTGGCAAAACTGCACACCCTGGCTTTCTGTGTTCCAAGTTCTTTTTTCCTTCGGTGTAATAAAGCTTCTTCTTCCAGCAGAGAAATCTACTTTCCCAGTGGTTATTCCCAGGCCAGTGCCTGGCATGAGACATCAACAAATAGTTCAGTCATGTCCAATATCACTGCCCTCTCTTGGTGTGCTTTATTTCACTCTCCATGGAGCTCTGAGGCAAGTGTGGGTTGCCTTTGCCTGCTGAGGTGATGCCACGGGGTCACACATCCTTAGCCAGGGCTTTCCAGCTTGTGTGCTGCTCTCCTGTGACCGCTGGGGTCCTGGGCTGAGCTGAGCAAAGGKAATCTGTAATGCTGCCACTGAAGGCACAAGCCAGAGCATGCTCTCCTCAAACACAGCCCCSTCTCAGTCCAGGAGGGACTTTTACATCCCCCCMATAGCACACATTTGGGGTTTTTCAYCAGGTRCCTCTTTGGAAATGGTTGCACCTCACCATGATTTTTCCTGGCTACTTAATAGTTGGCATGGAGAGGGAAAAGGTCACCTAGAGATGTGCCTCCTTTCCAGTTCATGTTGGTGCTCAGTTTATTTTCACTCTCCATATAGTGCCTCAGGACCTTTTCCTAACATGATGACTCAGAAGTCAAAATCAACATAGAAATAGTCCCCCAACTCCTACATAATTTCTCTTTTCAAATTGGAAGAGTCTGACTGTTTTCTTAAATGCTGGATGTAATCACGWATGTTATATTTTCTTGTATAAATTATCCTTGTGTGTTGAAATATAAACAGCCAGTGTGAAAGAAAAAAATGTGTATTTATCTGCTGAGAAATACTCTGCTTGTGCAGTGGAAACCAATCATCAAAACTAACTGACTAGCATTTTAATGATTGCCTGCAGCAATCCTGAAAATTATAACATCAATCRTTGCAAGAAGATCATAGAAAAAAAGAGCAAGGACCAAGAGTTCCTGTGGCAGTTCAAGTGCAGCCAGTGTTGACAGTGACACTTCACAGTACCATTAAACTGCTTGATTCTGGTGTTTTTAAAGGAATATTTTGAGGCAGCCTTAGGAAGATCCTAGGACTAGAAGTGCTRTTGATGCAGGGAGTCACTGTATGTCCAGGCCCAAGTCCCCTGGGCTCTGAGAGCTGGGCAGTGGCCATCTCCATCCCATGGGATAGTCTGGAAGCTGCAGAGTTTGGTTGCAGGGCAGAAGCTGTGGAATGCTCTCGGCTGCTGACACACACAAGATCAGACCAGGCACTTCCCCCTCACTTGCATCTCTGAGAAAATTTTTTTGTGTGGATGTCACTCTAAGTTACAGAGCCAGGTGAAGCCTGCTGTGGTGGGTGTTTCGGCTCCTTGGCTTCTTYCCACAAGACTGTCTTGGATGTTTATGTGCCAGTCTCTATGGCAGTTTACTTGGCAATGCCCAAGAGGTAAAGCAGAAAACAAGACAATATCAGACTGTCTGCTTCACRCTTTCCTTTACTCAGAGTAATTTATCACAATGTAATCGACGCCTAAGGAACAGAGAGACAAAAAACAAAGTGTGCTGGACAACCTCCAGGGAGAGTAACTTTAATAAAATCTAGTAGGGGATAACAGCTCCTGTTGCAGCTTTCTCTCAGTTTATTCAGAGGGTCTCTTTTTCTACTTTAAATGTGCATCACACAAGCAGAATAGGACAAGGTTTGCCTTGTTTTTGTAGGAATGATTACAAGACACAAAGGCAGCAGCTGTGGCTTGGTATACCTGGGAATCTCCAGCCCCAGATACCAGGGGATAATCCAGGGAAAGAAACAAGAGATGCTCCCTGGATCCATAGTCATTGCTCTTCTAAGACAGGGTAATTGGCGAGATGTCCTCATCTCATTTGCTTGTATCACAGTCTTCAACTACTCCATCAAGTTCAATCATGATTGACAAATAGATTTGCCAGTTATTAGAGGGAACAACCAGACAACAGAACTCAGGGCAGCAAACACACATGGTTTGTTTCCGTAGAAAGCCAGGCTAAACCAAAACTCTGGTGCTTGAAAAGTTACTAGTGAAACTACTTCTTTATGAATGCTTGTTCATTTCCTATAGGGGAAAAAAAAGTTTTATTTCACTTATTTCCTTTTTACTGAATGGCATTGTCTCTCACTGGTAGTTCAGGAGGTCAACCTGTGTGCGGTTCTGTGTAAAGAAAATGTTACTTGGGTTGTTTTTGTGCCAACTTTGTAGTCCTATATTCATCGGCTTGTATACCCAAAAGGTGTTTGTGCCTCTAAATCTGACCTGGAGGAAAGTGCAGGGGCAGCGCGGSCAATTTAAAAGCCAGCTGTTGGCTTTTGCAGCTCAGCTCGTGGGCTTTTTGGAACCTTTGCTCGGTGCTGAGGGAGTCTTTGCTCGCGGTGTGAAGGGGAGTTACACTGTTGCCGTTTAGCTAGCTCGGGTTTGTTAGCTTGGGCAACAGTTTTTCCATGGATAGACCCCCTCTGCGGCTGCTTTGATTCTGCTTCTGGAGCAATTCGGCCGCTGCGTGGCTCCATCTGGTCCTGGACTTCGGAAGAAGCCAAGCCGGCAACAAAAAAAACACACCGAGCCCTCTGTTTCATCCACAGTGAAGAAAGGACTATAATCCAGGCTTTTGCCACTGTTATGGGAGCAGCCACGTGGGTTTTTCTTTTTGTTTCTTTTTTTCCAGGGACAAGCGCCGCCATTTTCCTCCACACCACTGGCGAGCAGCTGTGGGGGAGGTGGTGGCGTGTGTTTCTGAGTTTTAAATATCTAACAGTTACTTTTTATCTGTGTCCTGTGGGCACTGTGTTTTGTTAATAAACTACGTTTTTTTCTCCTCACTTTTGCCTGAACATCTATTTCATATTGGTGAGAAAAAATWATAAAATTTTTCACTTCAGAGGAAACATTTACTCTGTAACATTTTTCTCTGAAAACATTGTCTCAAATCAAGACAACTTTACATAATGAATACATTGCTTAAGAAATTCCAGTCCTCTGTTCCCCTCCTTACCCACCAAAGTAATGAATTGCCCAGATTAATGTGAGCAAAATTTACCCATAAGCCCTGAATATCAACTGGGAAATTCCAGTGCTCTTGAAACTTGTAATCAAAGAAAGTGGAATTAATAAAAATACAAAAGCCAAAGCCCCCACTGAGGTCCATGTATTATTTGTTTATGCCTCTACAGAGTGTGCTAGACAAATGTGTAGAGTTTGCAAAACCCTTTGAGAATCCTYGAAAAATGAAGTGGGGGAAAAATGATTAGCTCCTCACACAAGGGCATAATAAAGCTACTGAACATTTCCGTCTGTGCTTCATGCTGGAGTATGAGGGAAAGTTACCACAGCTGAATAAAATGCTAAACTCTCCCAGCAGCAAAATGTCTCCTTGAACATAACAGCAGGAATAAACCTCTCACTTATAAGGTATAGTTGGCAAAAAAGGCTTGTAACTCACAGAGGTTTTACATGGAATGAAAAGGAAAAAAAAAAAGCCTGTAAAGTTACTATTCCTGAAAGATGATAATCTAAATCAGCAGTTTAATTTGCACTTCCACGTATCAGAGTTAATAATCCCATTGCATACAGACATAATAAAAAGTGCTTTTCCTTTGTCAACAGAAGATAACATTGTGCATTTCCATTTTTTTTAACTTCATTTTCTCACTCATAAAATATGCCTTTTGCCACTTTTCAGTGTGTTTGTCCTCCTCAGCTGGAGGATAGTAAGCCATATTTAACACAGCATTTGTTCAACAGAAGAGAAAATTGTAACCCTCCAAAAGGGAGGACCACAATCCCTGCTTGTAGCCTTAACTCATGGGAAACAGAACCGTGTGTTTACTGTAATTATGACAAATGGTAATGAGAAAAAGCAGGAATACCACAGGACTGCTGAATAACCACAAATGAGCTGGGGTGGAGCTCAGTGCAGTATTGGCATGATGAGTGAAGAGCTGGTTAAGTTTGCGTTTCTTTCTCCGGTACTGGGGGTGTGAGGCGGGCTGTGTTGTCCCTATGAAAGGGAGAAATCACCCTCCCTCCTCTCTGTGCATCTGGACTGTGTATATTTAGGTAAYGCATTAAAATCTCTACTTGAAAGAGAAAATCTTGCCTTATGCAGCCCCTCCAAGTCCCATAAATTAGAAATTACCCCACTGATTCCTAATCATCATTGTCTGTCCACATGACCTGGTCTGAGGCTGCAGCTGAGAGGTCCAAGGTGGGAGTTTGTGCTCATGGGATGCTTGTGAGAAGGATCTTCCAGCAGCAGCCATGTCCATGACCTCTCACAGTCACATTGCCATGCACAGAACATACTGAGGCTGGACAAGAAAGCATCTAGAGCAGGCTTTAWGCACTTTGTAAATAAGTCACTTTATTTAACAGTGACATTTCCCTCCAGGCCGGTTTCTATTTGAGCAGGTGCCAAAGGGGATTCCCTGGGGACCCCAAGATCTTCCTCCACAAAGGGGAGCTTTGTGGGAGCAGTTCTCCAGRCAGCTGATACAGTGTTGTCATAGCATAACAAAATATTTTGGGACCCCTTTGAGTCTGTTCAAGGACTCTTCACATCCTGGGTTTCAGCTTCCAAAGGATTCTATTTTAGACGTAGTTGCAGTGGATGAAGGCTGGGTTAGGAGCCAGCTCAGCTTGGGGCTGTAGTAACTGCAGCCTCYGGCTGATACCTGAGCAAGCAGACTCACTCATACAAATGAGCCATGTTTGGTGAAATTCCAGGYCTGTTATTGCTTCTCCCAATGAGATTATGTCTTAGAAGTGTGCTGGATTTAGGCTCAGTTTTTGGTTTCCCCATCCACAGGGGTTTGTGAGTGAGAGGCGAGGCCATTTGGGCTGCAGACATGTTTTACGATGTTTTACCATTACTGTGCTCACAGGTTCAGGACAGAGCCAGGGAGGACAAGGGGTCCAAGCAGGAGCTGTGGAGGGGCTCATGCGCTGTGTAGATGCACAAGCAAGTTCCCGGGATCTGGCTGGGGGGCTGCAGCTCCTGGTCCACAACTTTAGCATGCCCCAAATGAGACTCCACTCAAAGGTGGGGACAATGTTGAAACTAAGCCACATTCCCTTGTTTGTGGGGTGGGCTCTGAGTGCCTCCAGCACAGCTCTTGGGGGCATTCAGCACACAGAATGGCAACACCATTCACAAAGTTTCTTTTGTTTTCGTACTATTTCATTGGGACAGTACTTCCCTAAGGTGTCTTTGACTGAAATGAGCACTAAGAGTCTCAGAAGCAATGTGAGAAGCAGACAATTAGTGCTGCCAGAGCAGAGCCTGCCACATAGGTCTCCATACAGCTGTGTCCCCTGGGCTGCTCTCTGTTCTCTTCAGAGTCTGCTTGGCTAAAACCCTGCCTC
>NW_026623310.1:1669340-1672357 GCF_030028575.1 Malurus melanocephalus
AAGAAAGAAAGAAAGAAAGAAAGAAAGAAAGAAAGAAGGAAAGAAAGAAAAAGTCACTAAACAGAGGTATGAGGAATCTGTTTTTTCAGCTCAGTCTGCAGTGTTCAGCTAGATTAGTCTACTAAAGCATACTAATCTATGTAAATATACCAAGGAAAAAGAATTGCTTATGCAAAATAATAATTAAAAAGAAAAACATTTAGATCAAGCGAGTATAAATGGACATTAAATAGAATCTGATTTCTTAACCATCAGAGCAGCAAGGGTAGGAAACAGCTCATTGCCTGTAGCAAATATCTCTTACTAGGCTAAGCAGACTACCAGATGCACAAGCTCTTTATTTGATCTGAAACAAGTTGGTCTGAAACTTAGATCATCTACAGTTTGTCAAAGTTTAAATTCATTAAATTAACTAACTGAAGTTCTTGCTTTGGGGCTTGTTTTTTTGTTTGTTTTTGTTGTTTGGTTGTGGGTTGTTGGGGTGTTTTTTTTGCTGGCATTGATGGGTTTAAGGTAGGTTTGTTCAGATGATTTCTCATTATTTCTGGAGCTGTGAGGCCACACAGTGTGCACAGAGCTGTGTGTAGGGGTCAAAAGGCTGCCATGGAAAGGCCTCTCTGGATCATGTTACTGCTTTTGTAAGGTGATGATGTGATGGAGTAACTGTGAAAGAAGGACACTGGACCTGAGAACTCAAGAGGTCTCTTTTTGCTAAAGCAAAAGTCTAAAAAATGGAGTTGTAACMAAAATTTGGCCTGATTCACCACTGGAAGGTGTCCGAAGTTCCTTCCACAAAACATATGGAATAAATGGCATGTACAGAGCCTTGCCTAAARTCAATGAAGATATTTTGGGATTCTGTAATTTCTGCCATCTAATTTTCTCTCTAAAMATACCTACTTTCCAAATCCAAAATTTCCTGAGCACTTGCAGCAACAGCAGATGGTCCTCCTGTACACAGCARTGTTTCCAGGAACACAGATGCTCCCTTGAACGATTTGCCTCCGTGTGGGCAGGAATTAAAGCCTTTGGACAGGTGAGGAAATCTTTCCAGACAACTGAATGCATTGGTCAGAAAGTGATTGTTTCCATTTCAGTGAGGGATGAAGGACCACTGAGGCAGAGCAGTCACCCACCCACTGTGATGTCCCTGCCCATAGGCACACTGTGGAAGTGGCAGTGTCACCACTGAGCCCTCTCACGGGGCAGCAGCAAATGGAGACAAATGTAACTGTTGCCATCTAATGGGTGACATCTAATGATCTAGGTATGACATGCACTTGTGTCCTCTGCTACTGGTCTCCTGTCTGGGAATCTGGAATTGCAGACACGGGAATGTTGTTGTTGGGATGTCCCAGCTGTCATTAAGGCCAGTGGAGAGCTGCTCTGTACAGCCAGAGGGGTCTGTGGCAGGGTTCAAGGGGTGAAAAGTGTTCTAGAAAATCTCCATACACAGAACCCATCCAAGTTCTAATTATGCTTTCCTCACAAGAAAAGGTGTTGAGAGCTTCCCACTCCTCATCCTTGAAAGGAAAAGCATAGGGATTTTTTTACYGATGTGCCAGAGAGCAAAGTTTTATCTATTTAGTCCTTCCCAGGAAGGATGTTACTGGCAGCAGTGATGTTGAAAGCACTTCAGAGTGAAATGCATGTCCACATATTACCAGGAAATTTGTGTTGAAATAGCAAAGGATGAGGAGTTGAAAGCTAAAAGACCCTCTTTGTCCTCTTTGGTATCAGAATTTACTTTGTGGGGATGAAAGAACAAAACGAGAAGAGAAAGAAATAAAATATCCAGCTGCTGCAACTCTACAGATTAATGGCAGGCACCCAAATATAAAAACTTGATAGCCAAAGGTGTCACCATGTCACYGCTGCACACAATGTTTAGTGTGCTGTTTGCTGCATTTGCACCACCAATTTCTTGTCTAGAACAACAATGTTTTGCTAAAATAACTCAGGAAGTATTTGACTAAACAGTGTTCTTTCCATCATCAGTGTTTCCCAGCTATAGTGTCAAACAGGGAGCTGTAGTGGGAACATGAAAAGGTTTTGGAAAGAAGACACAGCTCCTGAAGGAAGGGATGGTGAAAACTGAGAGAAGCAGCAAAAACCTTTCCACAACCATTTTCAAAGAAGAAAACATCTCACCTGGGAAGAAGACTAAGAGGCTGTCCCAGAGAGCAARACTTTCTTAATGAACAGAATTGTGTCTGTCTGAACTATTCCCACATAAAAAACTCTTTTCTGAAGTACAGACAAGGAAGTATTTTGGGAGAAACCTTAGCAGAAGTACTGGRTCATTTGAAAAAAGCTGTAACAGAAAAACCTGGAACAAATTTCCAAGGGTTATCTCCTACCAATCATGATGGTTTTTAATCTTGGTTTCTCCTACAGTCCTCTTGAAACATCTCATTCTTCCTGCCTGTCCTCACTTGCTGGCTGGATGGTTGATTTTAACATCAAAGGATCCAGGTTACTGAGGTGAATTTAGCTCAAGGTCTCACTGGAGGTGAGAGGTCACTGTGACTCAGTGAAACATTSTACAGTCAAGCAGAAACTAAACACTCTTGTCTAAATTTTAAGACAATTTAAATAGGAAAATAGAGGCAACTTCATCTGACAGTAAAGTGCTTCTTTCATGTCCTGCAGGATCAGAGGCTGAATTGCTCTAAATGTATTTAAAATKTGCATAATTAAAATACTGYACATTTTCACAGAGAAGGTKTTCAAATGACCAAAATTTCWAAGACTGGAATCATAAACCCAGGTTAAAATACCTGCTTTAGAGACAGACCTGATTTTGTAATCCACTTCTCCACCTTTCCTTCCCAATGCCTTTAGCYGAACCAACCCATTTAAAAGTCAGGCTACTGTCCTAAAGCAAGCTTTCAGGTAGATTTAAGATCACAGGTTTTCTTTTGGCCTGGCTCCCCCTCATGTCTGAAGCAAATTGATGCTAAGAAGAAATTGTGTTCTGAGGGGAGGGAAGAGGTGCCCCTGCCCCATGTCTGAAG
>NW_026623310.1:1672987-1724476 GCF_030028575.1 Malurus melanocephalus
CACAACATTTTTGGTTCCGTGACTCAGATAGGGAAAAAACAGGTTCAAACCCACAACACATAGAGACATCCCTCTGCTTTCCTGGCTGGTCAACAGGACATATCTGGGTGGGTAAAAGTACAACCAGGTGAGAACTTCATGGCTGAGATCATCTTCTGGAGCTCAGAAGAGCTCACCTAACTCARTACAGTATTTAAGAGTCAGTTAACACCTGAGACTTAATGAGACAACTTGTGCTGTTCCACCAGGTTTTGTGGAACATTTAATTTCCTGCTGCTCTTGGGAACATGACAGGAACATTTACCCTCTCAGGTGAGYGTCCCTCCTCTGCTCTCTGTCTGAGAGAAGTTTTGGCATCAGCCTTACTTACATGGACAGAGGGCAGGGGAGAAGTGGGAAGGATAACAGAAATCAGCAGTGTGTGGGAAAGSAAGGAAGCTGGAGGGAAAGTTGGCAGCAAGTCCCTCAGCAGGAGGGAAATAAATTTATCAGTGTGTGTGTATATGTATGTGTGTTAGAGCAGGAGAGGGTGCACACAAAGACTGGGATGATCATGGATCTGCTGAGCCCATATTGCCAGGGCAGGTACGGGAAACCCTGACAGAAAATCCTCAACAAATCTAACCCAACAAGTGGGCAATATTCAGCAATATTTMATGGAAACATAGAATAGTTTGGTCTGGAATTAACCTTTAAAGTTCACCCAGTCYAACCCCTCTGCAATGAGCAAGGASATCTCYGAGTAGATCAGGTTGGTCAGAGGCCTGCCCAGCCTGACCTTGAATATTTCCAGGGTTGGGGCAGCTACCACCCCTCTGGGCAGCCGGTTCCACTGCCCCTGCTCGGTGATTTTGTGTGATGAGAGCACAGAACCAGAGCCGCCTGCCAAGCTTGGGCACAGCAACTGCAGTTTTCATTTCCTCTGGAGAAACCAGACTCAGATGCTTTATGTTTTCAAAGGTTGAGCTGTAAATGCTGTTCTAGAGAAAAAAATTACACTTGACCATCTGTACATGCAGGAAGAATGGGGGGGACAAGAGTACCATAAAAAGTTCCAGGCATTGAATTTTTCTCTGGAATGGTAGCATTAGTAGCTCATTCTTCTGTACAGGATTTTACCGCTGAATAGACTCGAGGACACAATGTAAGAAGCCTTTACAATTGCTGTTGAAGAATATGATGACTTCTGTGACTGTCAGGCATTCTTAGGCTGTCACTCAAGCTTGTCACTTAAGTTCAATCCTTTGTGATCTACTGAAGGATAAGGCTGCCTGTCCTGCTTAATTTTGCCCAAGTTAAATTATGCACTATGTCTTTACTGACAAATCCATGAATATTTATTGTTCCATGAATAACCAGCCCATAAAAAAAAAGCCAGCTGATTCAGCTAGGGTAGGAATGTTTTGCAACCTTGGTTATTACCATTCTATTATTGCGATGCAAGGCAGAGATGAAAACGACCTATTAGACCATTCAGTACAACTTCCTACAAATTCAGGACTCTTTCATAGTCGAGCTTTATCATCAGGTGCTGTAGAGAGGTAGAACCTTTCAGAAAATAACAGTATTCAGAAAGTGCTTGTCACTTAATAAATTTTAATGTCAAAAAGCCAAGAATTCATCTCAGTTATTCAAATCCACATGTCAAATTAACATCCATTTAAACTAAAATTAGGTATGCTCTCCCTGGCAAAGAGCTTGAAGCACATGAAATGCTCTTAGGAGAGCTGCTAGTCACTTCTCTCACAGCAGAGCAGAGCAGTCTTTCTCTGGCACTGTCAGTGACAATACATCTGGTGTGAAGTCTAAGGCATTACACAATGTAGSACAGAGCTGCCAGAGGTTTAGCCAGAGAAAAGCATATGCCTACGTGGTTTTAGACTGCTGGTAGCTCCCCTCAAAATATTCCATCCACCTGGTAGCTTCAGTATGGCCTTTGCTTGGGTGGCACTGCTGGAGAGAGAACCCATGCAAAAAACTTTCTGGGACTGGGTATTTGAAGCAGGAAATTAGAGGGCACCTGCTCTGTGTCCGGCTCTAAGCTGAGGATGAATTTCAGTCATGAAGGAGGTTTCTTCTAACTCCCTGGAGGGGAAAAGTAATGAGAGGAACAAATAAAACTACTCCCATATAAAGAAAAAAAGCACAGTTACATTTTTCACCTCAGCAACATGCAGACGGAGGCTGTCAAGATGTGACATTCAGAGTGAAAAAGTACACCTCTCTTGGAAGAGCCAGGCTGCTTCTCTGGCACAGTTTGGCTGGAGGGACCAGAAAAGGATTGTACATGTCTGAAGAATTGAAGCAGAACTCACTTGGAATGGAAGGAACTAAAGAAGCTGCCAAGCCCACCTGTGGCTCAAAACCAGCCATACCCATCATGCTCTATGTAAACACTTCTTTAAGCTGTTTTACTTATTTAATTCCCAGCACCGGTGTTGCACAACCATCACTTTACTTCTGGGATTTTATTTACATCAGTGTAATGTATCTCTTCCAAAGTTTCTGCTCAAGCAATTCACAGCAGGATATTTTCTGCTCCAGGCCACAAGAGAGGAAATTACTGACTGCAGCTTTGTTCCTCTAAAACCACAGACATGGCAAAGCCCAAAGTGTCTCATAGAGGGCTGACAACTCCCTCACAAAGCAATAAAGAGATTGAGTCAGTAATGACAAATCAAGTTAAACATTTGAATGAGAGAAAGAAATAGCTCCTGAACTCACCTGCACAATTTTGAAATGCAGCAGTGTCATCAGAAAGCATTCCTGACACAGCTGTGGAGCTAATTYGTGGGAGAGACAGAACAGACAAGATGGCAAAAAGTCATTTAAGTCAACTGACAGGTCTAGATGTGTCATAAACCAGAATAGTAAGAGTGACAGAAGAAAACTAAATTTATTCAGTGTACATATGTGTATATTTAGCTGTAATTATCAACTCTATGTGTCAGTCATTGCATAGGAGAAATGTAAAAAACCTGTAAGGCAGTCCTGTGAAATTCATGGGAAATTGGAGGCATAGAGACCATCCAGCCACATATAGAAATTCTGCTGCTGTTCTTCCAGCAAATCTGACTGAATTGTTGAAAAGTTAGTGCAGAGTTTCCACAGAAATTAAAGGAAAAGGTAGAATACTGTGACTGAAAATACCAGATGGAAAAAACAACCACACTTGAATCCTTCAGAAATTAACATCTGATGTGAGTTAAAGAAGAGAAGAACYGTGAAGAAGCTGTGTTTTTAAAACAATTCTATAATCCTGCCAATATCTCTGTTTCTCCCTTTCTCTCTCTGTTTCTCCTCTCTTTTTTACTTTTTAAAAATATTTTATTTATTGATTGAACTAGGACCATGATCTGCAGAGAGAGAGAATTCCAAATTCTTGACATTTGGGGATTTTTAGGAAGGTTTTTGTCCTGATCAAGTCATTCACTCAATCTATGCAGTCCCTCAGAGCAACCGAAATCCCATACAAATCCATAAAATGTTCCAAAGTCCCATATAAGTCCACATTCATAATTAAAACTGTGGAAACAGGTAACCTCAGCATGGGGTCACGACAGCACTCCTTTCCTGTCATCACTATCTTCATCAGYTTCCTGTGCCTCACCACGCTGCTCAAGAACAGAATGACAAAATTAGTGAAGGGTGGTATTTTTTTGGTGCAAACGGTGACACGACTGCTCAYCCTCCACATTTTTGACGTGAGTTACAGCATCAGGATTTTGTTATGCTGCAGCACAACTTTCTGAGTGTTCTGCTGTGGGAGTTTTCAAGAAGAATTACTGTTATTATTCTTCATTTTCATGTGAATGTTACCTTTCCAGAGCTCTGCTAAGCTAGCCTGMGAACACCTAAATGGAAATTGGGTGGAAAAGCTGTTATTTGGCTGCTCAACCTGACAGTAAATTTTCAGATAGTGTATGGATTTTCTTTCCTGTTCCTCAAGATTTGTGGCTTGACTCTTGTASTGCAGGAGGGAAGAAAAAAGAGTGAACCAAAGTAAAGCCTCCCTGGGAGSGCAGCAGGTGCCTCTTTTGTGAACGTGGTCTCTCTCTGCTGGCTGAACAACACAAAATGCATCTCTCCCTGAATACCCCACTGCTGCAGCCCAAACACACCAAATCCACTGAAGAGAAAGCACATATCCCCCAGCTGCTCCAAACCTGTCACATATGCACTTTATGTGCATATGAAGTCACCCACATTGGCTTTACAAAGTGCCRAGACACACAGTATTTTCTTTTTCTCTGTGGCACTCAGATTTTTATCAATGCAATTAACAGCAATGTTTAATTWAAAAAGCCAGCCAAGCAGCAGCCTGAAGGAAAGTCTTCAGTACTGTGAAATCAAGAGCTGAAGAAATTATCTGTGACCTGAGCTTTTGCACTGCTCCTCAGGAGCAGCACTTCCCTGAGAGCAAATGCAGCTGAGGGCTGGTAGAGGTGGMACTGATTAGCAGGGCAGGTACCACTCGAAGCATCCACACCTTCCCAGGATGGGGAGAGGAAATTYATGTTAACTGATCTTTCTCCTAATGAAGGCATAAACAGCAAAGCCTACAAGGATCCCCCCACAGGGAACCATCAGTCCTGCACCAGCCTGTTGGAAAGCAGCAGCAGCAGCAGCACAGCAGGGTGCTTTCCACTTACAGGGTACTTGTATGGGGCACTTACATGGAATAATAGGTTGGAAGAGACCTCTAAGATCACCGAGTCCAACCATTAACCTACAACTGCCATTGTCACCCCTAARCCACGTCCTGTCCCCAAGCATTGTATTCTGTTAAGGCACGTGGTATTTCTCAYTCCAAGATCTCACAGAGCCACACATTGGTGCACCTACCCCACTGTTCCCTCGAGAGCTGTGCAGAGGATGCCATTGCCATTTTAAGRAGCAGAACACAAAGAGGAGCTGAGAGGTTAAGGCTGAAAAATTATTTTTTTGGCAGATCTCCATCCATGCCACCAGCCTGCCAGCAGCACTTAAAACATTCAGAGACAGAAGCTTTCAAAAAATGTGGTGGCAACTGGGCATCCTAATCCACACCACTCTTATGGCTCCTGGCATGCATAGCTCTGTGACAGACAAAAATGTGATGCTTTTACTCTTGACTGCTCTGTTGCAGATATTTATCACTTGTGAGCTTATGGTGTATCACAGATACATCTGTGAACCTGTGTCCTTGCTCTTGCTGGAGAGTCCAGCCCCACTCTACCCCAGCCCTTCCTCCTCCACATGGAATTTCCTGAGGCATGGCAGCCTAGCTGGAGGCAARCAGCTGATTATGATATCACCTGTAGATAGACACTTTGAGGAAAAGAGAAATTAAACCAAAATAAAGCAGGCAGAAGGGTGGGCTGGAAAGAGAGGACATGGCCAGGARAACCCAAGAGGGTGGCAGCTATGGCCAGCACAACCTTCCTCATGGTGTGCCCATTTCCCACTGAACAGCAAATAACAGTGTGCTAAAGTTTCATTGCTAAAATGATTTGTATTTTGGGTAGAGACACTRGACTCCTCAGGTTAATGCTGGCATKTGAAATTATCAGTTTGGAGCCTCAAGCACAGAGACAGTAACTGCTGCTGCACACATTGTCARTGCTGCGTATTTTTAGACTCTTGTAGGCGTTTGTAGTCGTTTCAAAGTGCCTTGATGATTTTTGCACATGTTTTTCCAGCAGGAATGGAKATGGTTTCCTGAGCTAGGATATAATGACCAGTGAAAAAAACAAAGGCCAAGTGACTCTTGTTTTATTTCAGGTCCAGAGCAATTCTGAGGCTGCACAAATATTCCTTTTTTTGCTTTCCCTGTGAAGAATTTTGTGATGTCAGCCAGAGATATTTTTCATGGCTCTCCCCATTTTACCATGCCTCCAAGCAGGGGCATGCTCAGGGGTTGCAGGGTGACTTCAGCCACAGGCGCATAGGTTGGGGCTATTTTTCTCCCTTGGGCTCCCTGAAGACCTACTGTTCTTTGGACAACACCCAGTTGCCTAAATTTCAGTATAAAAGAAAACCTGTGAAAATTGGATTTTAGTGGATTCCCAGTTCCTGTGAGATCAGTGCTGAGTTGTTCAAGAAATAATGCTTCTTTCCCACAAGACTCCAGCAGGGCTGAGCTGAGCCCTGCAGGGAGCCAGGGCCAAGCAGCCATGGGAGAGTTGGAGAGCAGCACTTGGCTCCTTACAACCGATCCACCACAAGGATGTTGTATCCAGCAGCTTTCTTGGGGCAGTGGGCAATGGGACAGGGAGAGGAGTTGGGGTGGAAAGTGGGGCTGGGAACTAGGGGAAAGTTTGAGCCAGGGCAAAGGGGGAGTCACAGGTGTGCAGAGCTGGAGTGGTCAATCCACCCAGCCAGGGAACAGGAAACGTGGCACAGGTCCTGTACAGCTCAGCCTGAAAAAGASGTGAGTGGAGACAGAAATGAAAAACATCTGTGAAGTCCTAAGATGAGTCCTAGTAGATGAAGCTACTAGCCTCCACTGCTACTGCAAAAAGAATCTAGCTACATTTTCATGAACAGTATTCYGTGCTTTAAGTGGTCAGCATTCCCTAATTTCCAGAAATTTAGTTTTAAATGCTAGCCCTTTCCAAGTCTTCAGAGGTTGGGAGTATGCGGCCCTAAATATAATGTAACAGAGGCAACCTTAATTCCCCTTTAACCAAGGTCTGCTGCAGGGCTGAGTGCCAGTCAGCCAGTCATTTCCAAGGGACTAGGAATATTTTAGCAGCTGCAAATCCGTCCAAAGAAGTCCTGCACAATTTTTAGGTCATTGCTCTGTGAGAATCCCACTATGCCAAAAGATGATTTCTGTAGTTGCAAAGGACTCCAACACCACAACCAGCTCCAAGGCATGCCCACAAAAAGAAAAGCCAGTGCAGAGCAGGTGAAGAAGGGAGCATTCATACAGCCTCATGCTCATGCTATCCACTGCCATGCYCCTGCTCCAAAGGGCTCTTTCCAACCTTTCCACATCCTCCAAGGGCTGGCACAAAGCACAGCTGCACAAGGACAGTGAATACAAGAAATGCCAAGAAACTCCTGGCAGCAGCCTGCTGGTGGCTGCCCCAGGGCCTTCCTGGGCAGCCTGGGTATGCAGCAGTCCCAGTTTCTCACTGCTGCACTGCTAGATGAGCTTTTATTAGAGTCTTGCAGGAGCTTAGAATTATTACTGCCTCAGCAAAAGTAATACCAGGGAAGTTTTATGGGTTCATATGAAAGAAACAGACAYTAACACCAATGAATTCTCGTAATTTGGTTTATTATATGTTCTAAACAACCTATTTGGTGCCAGTGTGTCTTGTGTTAAATGCCACCAGTAATTCTGTCCTCCTTATTTATCAATTAATGCTCATAATGAAAATGTGCCCAGCCAGTTTAACTCACTGAGCAGCTCTGCTGTGATTGTCATTATGGCCTTTAAATGTCCAGCACTGCAACTGCAATCAGTGATAGAGATCACCATGGTATGGCTGTGCTCTCAGTCCCCAGAAACAGCCAGAAGAAAACTGCAGTGAGGGATAAAATAATGCTCTTATTGCTTTTAAATATTAGCCGCAGCCTACAAGGAGCTGGAGAAAAGGATCTCTCTTATTAGACTGTAATCAGCATTGTCTTTTCTTTTTCTTTTTTAACCTAGTTTGACCAAATATCTGGAGAATCTCCAAACTTGCAGGAAAAGACAGAGACTCCAACAAAGGGCTATGAGGATGATGAAGGTGGTGGTGCATCTCTCCTATGAGGAAATAGCCAGCTGTTCACCCTGGAGAAGAGAAGRCTCAGRGGGATCCYATCGATATGTGTAAATCCCTGAAGGGAGGCTGCMAAGAGRWCACAGCCAGGCTCTTTTCATTGGCACCCAGAGGCCATGGGCACACACTGAAACACAAATTTGCCCCCGAACATCAGAAAACTGCCACTATGGGGGTCACTGAGCACTGACATAGCCTGCCAGTTTTCAAAAGCTGGAAATGGCCCTGGAAAACTGGGTCTAGGGGGCCCTGCTCAAGCACAGGAGGCTGACCCAGRTGACATCTGGAGGTCCCTGTTAACCTCAACCATTCTGGGACTCTGTGAACCTAATTGCTCCCACCACTGTGTGCTCTGAGCACATTGCTCTTTCACATTAGAACTTTCTTAAGGGTGCAGTGACATGGGGAAAAGGTGACCTCTTTCAAATTGCCACCTTCTGGAGGCAGGACAAGCAGCGCATTCCTGCGTGACAGTACGGTGACAGGAAACACGTATTCCCTGCACGGTGCCACATGATCCCTGGCACAGGGCCAGCAATGGCAGGAACAGCTCATCTGACTTGGGCAGAAAGACAGGATGTCCACACGGGCTTTTGTGGCTGAAATGCTTTCCCCAGCTTTCTGAGGCCATGGGAAATTCCAATTCCTTGCTCTTCCTCCAGTCAAACCAGTCTGTCTGAGTGGGGAAGCCATATCCCAGCATCTTGGTAATTGCTTTYGTGGTAAATACAGTTGGGGGTGAATAACACTAAAAAAGATAGCTTTTCTGCAATTAATTATTTTCAAAAGGGTCTGGGATTCAGCCAAATGCTAATGAAGCCAGAGAGAAATGGGAACTGGGCCATTCCTGAAGCAATGAAAAAGCTTTACCAGCAGTTTAAGAGCTGTATCATTTTCTTCCCAAAACCGGACAGATACATCTTTTGGTAGCCATTTTCAGTTACTTTTCACATTTTAGTTTTCCATTCCTTCTGCAAACAGTATCACTTAAATCCTGCATTAGCATTTTGAAAGCTAGATTAAAGATTAAAGACTGTCATACAGTGGGGAAGTTCACACCAGACCCTGAAAATAAAACAAATGAAAAGGAGTTTTTTTAGTCTGAAATAACTTGTTTAGTCTGGAAAATASGATGGGGAGAAAAGCCAAGAAACCCATGCAAGAGGGATTGCCTAATATTTTTTAAGCCCAGCTAGAAAAAGAGATGCAGGTACACGGGGGCATGCAGGGTTGTAAGTTGTGCTGTGTCTGGTCGCAGGAGAAACAAATGTGAGGGTCTAATGGAKTTGATACTACAACCACCTGCAAGAGCAGCAATGAACCAAGGCTGTGAGAATTGCTTGATCACATGGAGCTGCCAGGGAATGGATGGCAGGGTGAGGGACAGACAAAAGTCTTGCTTTGTGGCTTGCTCTGTGCCCTAGCATCTGCCTGAATAACACACCATAGTAAAGAAAATTTTCAAAAAGCCATCTCTGTCTCTGGCTTTTTTTTTTTTTTTTTTTTTTTTTTTTTTTTTTTTTCTGAAGGCAGTGCATACATTGCAAAAATCCTGTGTCTGTTCACAGCATGGAGGGTGTGTGTGTACAGCACAGTAAATTAAACAGGGAGTGGGCTGGAATAACTGCTGTCATCCTGATGCCACGTCCTGCCATTCCTAAACATGCAATTCCATTGATAAAGAAGTAAGCAGAAGGAGAGCATGCAGAGGAAGTGCTGTCATCAGTGCAGATGCATAAATGTGATGCACAAATGCATCACATTGGCAGAACCCTAAATCTGCTCATTTCATTGCTTTTCAGGTCTCTTGTTACAGGGCTTTCCTATAGATTTCTTTTCTGACTTATTCATACAAGATGCTGAAAATTATGGAAGGGCTGATGAGAATGGGAAGGGCGAAGAAGATGGGAAATCATATATATATATGTCATATATATATGAATCAGAGATCAGTAACCTGACTGCTGGCAAGTTATGGTTTTGCTCATTTGTTATTATGAAACTAGAAATTAGTTTCTTAAAATTCCACTTTTATTTTCTAGGGGGCTTTTGGGTTTTTTTACRAGCAAGCCAGGCAATCGGGAGAAGAAAGCAAGATGGTGATGGAGAGATGAAATGTAAAACATCCTTGTTCCTGCTGGGGTCAGACACCACTCAGGTCACTTCACYTGTGCCTTAGCTCAGCTTTGTGTAAGAGGCAATCAAAGCTTCCCTTGTGGAAGTGGCATGCTATTTTATTGCTATAAAGCAACTTTATCTCAGGGCCTACATTTAATAAATGCACAGGGAGTTATTTAGCAACATTAACAACAGCAATGACAGTGTTATCAATTCAGCAGTGTGCTTTTCCATAGAATTCAACACTTTTCAAAGGAGGAAGACAGTGAGGCTCCTTCGGGCTCAGGCTTGTTCCCTCCACCCCCATCCCCTGCCCTCTCAGGCCTAAGATCCTGGGACCAAACTCTCCAAGCAAAGCTGCTTTTCTTGTTACTTTAAAGACATCTTGAGAATGAGCTTATTTTTCCGCTTATATTTCTCCAACCTGCTTATTATTTAAGCAAGAGGACCTTTTACTACAGCTTAGGGTGTTCTGAAAGGAAAACTTTCTGCCAAATTCCAATCTCCTGGTGAGGCCATACCTTGAATCCTGTTCAGTTTTGGGGCCCTCACTACAAGAAAGACACATATGCTRGAGCAAGTCCAGACAGGATCTTACACCTCACCTTGCACACACACACAGAGTTTCTCAGCCCACCTGTCCTAGCTGGGGGTACCTGCACCAGTAGAGGGAGGCAAGTGCAGGCATCTGCCACCCAAAACACCCTTCCAGAAGCTTCTTGTGAGCTACTGGTTTAAACTTTCTCACTGTATCATGACCTTGGTCAGAGTAGTGATGGCCAGGTCACCTTTACAGCCTAAATCTGCCTCATGGATATGAAGCAAGCAGCACGCTATATAAAAGCCTTGCCCACCTCTTGYCCATCTGTGAGATGATGATACTATTAAAAAGCTCTGTGGTCTGTAAAGAGAACAATCAAAGAAAAGCTTTTGAGTAAGTTAGTTGTGGCACTTATATTGGCAGATGTACGGGGTTTTTAAATCCTCCTGCCATAGCGAGAGGATAAAATTCCCAACACAAATGGCAACTATGCAGCAAGATTCTGACATAATTACTGTAATTATATTGTCTCTGCACTCTCTTATAAATCATTGACAGTATGTATTTAATAAGCTCTTTCCCGTTCAGCACGTTGCTCCCAGCTGCTCAAATTTGCGACTGCAATGCAGAGGTATCTTAAAATAAAATTAACCCTTGGAAGCAAGGCCCCTTTCTGCGAGGATGCAGACGAGTGTCYTGGAGCAGGGCCTGGCACTGCACGCCCTTCCCTGCACCCTGGGACACATGGGCAGCCTGCAGAGCAAGGTCTGACTGGCCTCGGTCAGTGGGATTTGGCTGCTGGAGCGAGCCGGGTGTGAAGGATGGGAGCACTGTGAGAACGCAGTGTACCCCCAGCGCTCCTGGGTTACAGGTGCCTCAGCCCACAGTTTTGTTTTGTTTTATTTTGTTTTATTTTGTTTCGTTCCCAAGTCTGATGCGGTACCCTGTAGGAAAGCCAAGGCTTGCTGTCACTGCCCCTAAGGTAGGAGTCTGTGTAAGACAGAGCCCCTTCAAACAAGCAGCCTTGCACTCTCAGCTGCCGGGGGAGTTTAAACTCACACCACAGAGTGCAGATTTGTCCTGAGGGTGCAGGAACCTTGCTTTGACTTCCTGCAGTGCAGCTTTTCTTCTCGAATCTCAGCTTGTCAAAGGAAAAGGAAAGCAATTTCAGCAAACACATCTGTGCAGCTCAGGATATACTTAAGCATCAAATAACACGAAGTATCAATTCAGAGCTCAGGGTAAACACATCATAGTCTAAAATTTATTCCTGGGCTATATAATGTTGTCAGGCCAAAAGTTTAGTCATGAATTAAACTATCCCCTTTAYATTTTTCCCCTTGCTGGTAACTAGMAGTGAATGTACTGGATCTTCAGATGCTTTGCAGATTAAGGGGTTTCTCTGGCTTGACTGGACCTGCAGTGACATCTCGTGGTCCCCCACGAGGTGAGGTGCTGGCTGCTAAGTGGCACAGCCTTCCAGCCCAAACGCCACCCTGATGCCCCCAGAGCACCGCACTGCTGAGCGCTGAGCAGCACCAACCTCCCTGGGGATTCACCCCCGCCTGGGGTGGCTGAGTGCCGTGGGGGGAAAACAACACACACCTCCCCCGGCACATCACCTTCACTGCAGCACCAGGGAACACTCCAGAAACCATCCTTTTAAGCGTGAAGGTAAAYCAATCATGAAAATCAGATCATTGCACAGCAAGCCTGTGGGTGGGCTGTACTTGCCTGCAAAGCCTCAGTGCTTTTAACTCGAGACAAGGAGAGGAATTAATCTATCTCCTCCTGTGCTTATGTCTGTCTGAGACTCACATGTGAGCAGGATGTTTTGCGCTTCACCACTTCTTTTGTTGCAACTCTCAAACAATTTTCCACTAAAAGCCAACACACTTGCTGTTGGCATCTTAGTAGAGGTAATTAAATCTGACATTTCAGTGTTACCTGATTTCACATCCCATTGTATAATTTCACCACCTACTCATTATTTTTCTTCAGACATAAGTGCATTTAGAGTCAATACAATCCTTGAACAAATACTTAGTCAGAGAAAGGTTGCAATCAGCTTGGATAGAAATTGGACAGCTTATTTGCTTAGAAGAAAAAGGGGGGAAGGAGGAGGAAATGAAATGGAATCTTTTCTTTTCTGTGAACTTAGGGCACCAAAAAATTGTGTGGCAAAACTATGAGAAGAAAAATAGTTGAAAAACTTCCCAGGCAACAGCACTCCTGAGCTACTGCACAAAAAATAACGTGAAAGTCAAAGATCTGATTCATTAGATGCCTCCTGTGTTCATTAAAAAGAATTTAAATGCTACAACAAAAGACTCACAAACTTTTTCCAGAGTGAAATAACTGGATGTCCCATGTAAATCATCAGAGATATCAGCGCTTAACACCAGACAGGCAGCAACAGAGTCATGCTGGGAGAACATAAACAATGCAGACACCTCAGATCACAACTGCAATTTGAAAAGTTGCTCTGCACTGTCTAATCCATGAAAATACTCAGTCCTAGGGAAGAGAAGGGTGGCACAATGGTGAGCAGCTTAGGGAGTCCATGAGTCGATCCTCTCAGGCACCTTCCTCCAGCTCTTTCACTGGAGGGGCAGCAGATGCAGCAGCCCCAGGAAYGCACCTCGCTCTGACAGGTTGCTGCAGGAAGGTAGGCCTGGTGGAGACAAGGAAAGGTCATAATTACATTTTTCAGAAATGCAAATGCTGCACTCCACCTCATACACCCCTCCAGTGAGACAGCTCAAGTTTAACAAGAGCGCATGACCATTAGTGTCAGGACTATCAACTATATTTCTTTTTCTTGACTATGTATATCTATTCTTTCTCACAGACATTTGTGCCTTGGGGGTGTTGGTTGAGGAGACTTTAACATGGCCCAGCAATGCCTGCTCACAGTTCAGGAAGCCAGTTATGTCCTGGGCTGCATCCAAAGCTGTGTGGCCAGCAGGGCAAGGGTGGGGATTCTGCTCTGCTCTGTGAGACCCCACCTGGAACACTGCACTCAGCTCTGGGGCCCTAGGCATAAGAAGGACATGGATCTGCTGAAACAAGTACAGAGGAGGGCCATAAAGCTGCTCAGAGGGCTAGAGAACCTCTCCCATGAAGACAGGCTGAGAGATTTGGGGCTGTTCAGCCTGGAGATGAGGAGGCTCCAAGGAGACCTTAGAGCAYCTTCCAKTGCCTAAATGGGGCTACAAGAGAGCTGGAGAGTGACTTTGGAAAAGGTCATGCAGTGATTAGACAAAGGAGAATGGCTTTAGATTGACAGATGGCAGGTTTCCATTAGATATTAGGAAGAAATTATTTTCTTGTGGGGTTGGTGAGGCACTGGCASAGGCTGCCCAGAGAAACTGTGGATGTCCCATCACTGGCAGTGTTAAAGACAGGTTGGACAGGGCTCTGGGAAGCCCAGTCTAGTGGAAGGTGTCCAATTCCCCCCATGGCAGGAGGAGTTGGACTAGATTAATTCCAAAGATGCTTTCAACCCAAACCATTCTATGGTTCTATGATTCATGCAAGTTTCACAGCAGTTTAAAGTCAAAKACATTATGCAAATAGAATTAGCAAACCTTGATTTATTTTCCACTTCATTTCAAGTTATGCAGTAGGTCAAAGACAATCTTCCTGTCAGTTCTTCAGCACTTCTTGAGAGCAGGCTAGTATGGTCAGTCTTCAACAATTTTCCAGTTCATATTACTTTCACAGAAATAAGAGGAAGCCAGTCTGGGGAGAAGGTCAGGAGCTGGTGCAGGGCAGATGCCTGCCCCAACACAGGATTCACCTCTGGCTAACACATTATCRCCAAGTAGGTGCCTGATTGCCATGYCCATCTGTAGAGCCCTTCTCTGCAACCTCTTCCAATGCTCCAAAATCTTTCCTGTTGCACAGTTCCACCCCAGTGACTAATCTAAATATTCTTTGGTTTWATAAGCCTATTGTTTTCTTATTCTAGTCACCACGAACATAAAAGACAAAGAAAAGCTGAAARGAATAAATTGTTCTCTTTGTGTCTTGAGACTTGTATTTCCTTTGAGTATATTGTAGGCAAACCTACTCAAACTCCTTCGATCTTCTTATATTTCTCATTCTCATATACTTACATTCTCACATTTTCTAGATTTCTGTTAAATCTCATTGCTCTTCTCTGAACTCTGTTTTTTCCTAACAAGCATGACATATAAAGCTACACCTGATATTTCAGCTGATGTCTCTCCAGAGCAGAAGAGAACAAGGTATTTTATGCCATTTGAGTGATAGATTCTTTATACATCTCAATGTTTCTCTTCACTTTGCAGCATCATTGTGTTGTTAGAATTGGTCACAAAATGAATGCCAGAGAACTACCTGACCTTTTCCAGCTGTGTTGACCTTTAATTCATCTCTTCTGTTTGCAAAGTTTGCTGGTTCTGTCCAATTTCCCAAGATGATTTTGAATCCTATTTCCACTCTTTAACATGTTTGCAACCTGACTTGGCTTAACATAATACAACACTGTCTCTTTTTCCCTCCTGTACATCCTGCCTCAAACAGATCACAAAGTAGTCACAAAACCTCGTGCATATGTATCCTGCAATCCAACAATCTCTCTTTATGCTCTTTTTATTCTGAACCCCTCAATAAAAAAAAAAACCAAAAAAACAAAAAACAAAGACACAGAGTTACTTGTTTGGTTTTTTTTTTTTTTTTAAAAAAACAAACTACTTATTTTTACTGCAAGGACTGGTAAGAAAAACACAGAATAATGGAACAGCAGACCCTCTTTTCCACTGGGACATGCACCTACAGCATGTTTGAAATGTGCGTGTGCTGTGAAAGTATTCTCTACTTTACATAGAGTTTTAAAACTGATTTGTAATTACATTTAAGACAGTGCTGAGAAAATAAGAATACCTGTCCAATGTTTTAAACACAATTATTTTCTCCTCTGATTTGTTTTTCATTTTTACATTAGAAGAAGAAGGGTTTGAACCTATGTTGGAACCAGCTCTATATTTCAATGAAAAGAGGTGGTTATTTCACRTTGTTTAGCACAGTATTTATTCTTCTTTCAGTTTCTAAATTAGACTGTAAAACTCTGTTTTACATCACAGTCCCACAGCTGGAAAACACAGCACTCTGTGACTGGATTCACTGGACCAAAGTTATTGATTCCGACTGTCGTGACTAAAAAGTGTTAAGGGATGAACCTGACATTCACAGGGATGAAGTTACTGCTAGCTCTYGTAAAGATGTTAAAGCAAAAACAGGGCTGTCCAGCTCTTTGATTTCTCATTAAAGTAGAGCAAAGAGGGGAACTAAAAGTAATTCAAAACATAAATACAAATTTAAATTAAAATTCAAGCCATTAAAAATCTTCTTAGTTCAAGTTCTCCTGTCATTTATTTATATGATAACAAATAGAAGCCCACTTTAAGGCTGTTTTTCCACCTTTATGGCTTAAACTTTTAGCTCCGTTTTAAGCAACCAGCAAGCAGAGGTTAAGTTAGGCAATAAGGTCACTCTGTTCAGCTATGCTGGAATCACACCAGTGCTAATTCTGCTCAGTCGTACCAAGGTAAATACCACCTTTGTTCACAGTGGCATAGATTCTTCACTCTGTCAGAGGAAAGAGACAGACAGCTGCCTGACTCTTAGGAGCTTCCCAAGGTCCTGCAAGGTATCTTGGATAACTGGGTCCATGAACTGTTCTGCTTTTATGGACTTCAACAGGAATGGAAAGGCTCCTGGTGACTTAAAGGAATTTGTCCCAAAAGAGAATATCTGTAAACATAATGATAACTCATAGAAGATCTCTTGAGCAAGGAAAAGGAGGAAAAGGGCTCATATGGAGCACTAGAGAAAATCTAGGAGAGCAGTAGAAATGTGCATCAAAAGGATGCAATACCTCAAAGCAAGTGAAACTCTTTGAAAACGACCTTTCAGAGAGTTACAGCAGGTGAAACAACAAAGCATTTTTGGTTCCAGGAGATGCCATGAATCCTACATACAAAATGTTCTCACAGTGACATGACTAGTTAGGATTCTGTGTAAGAATTCAGCTTCTGACCACAGAGTTCCTTACACCATTGCTAATTTCATTTAGACACAAATTAATATTTGGTAGCTCTGAAAATACTTTTGCTTCACACGCTCTTGAAGTAATAAAGTTTGAAAGAGTGAAAAGTATGAAATTTGGTTCCTAGCAAAAAGTCACAGAGAAACTCTTTTAGACTGAAAATTACAATTTTACATTATTTCAGGAAATGCTGYGTGCAAACGAGCCAGTTCATTATAGTGCCACAGATTATTTCCATAACTAGAAATAACTGGTGAGAAAAAAATCCAGTCTGTACGACTCAACATTGCACTGAGCTGAAATTGTCTTAGGAGCTGAAGGAATAACTTAACTTCCCTTCCAACACTGAGGCTGTTGATGAAATAAGTCAGTTTCTTCCCCACAGTGGTGAGAAGGAACATTTCCCCCTGTACTGAGTCCAGTGCCTCAGATGTACTGTTCTTCATCTGCTCCGTTTATGAGCAATGACCACTTGCCCCCTTCCTCCTCAATAAAACCATTGAGGTGTTTCGGCAGCCTGTCTGAAGCCAAGGAAGAGAAGGACACTTGGCTAGTCTGATCCCAAGGAGATGGTTTGGAAGAATCCCTCCTCCTGTCATCCATTCCAATATGGACACTGATTTGAGAAGGAGTGAGTGGCTTCATGCGGCCTTGAGCTTGTGCTTCATAACTTTCTGTGTCTGGCTTCTTGTAACTACCAAGAGAAAGAGAAAAGATGTTAACAAGATATGCAGAAGCATCTGACATTAGAACAAACCTGAAGCTTCTGAAAACCCAAATGCATTGACAGCATCTATACAGAAAAAATACATTTAGAGATGAATTAGACATGTTTAAATTAATAGTTTCCTATCTAATAGCTCATAAATAATTCATTTTTAAAGTGGGGTGTCATTAATGTAATGGTCTTAAAAATCAGTTACAGAATAATGTTTTTTTATTACTACTTGAATTTTGAGCCTGCCAGTTCTCTCAAGCCTAGACAAGCATAGAAGGATAGGCAGGATGACAGAGAAATGCAGATACTGCTGTCAAGATGCCTTTGATCTGAGTTTTCAGTCATTCAAGACCACATATTATACCCTTCTGTTGCATTTAGRGACATGGCTTAGTGGTGGACTTGGTGGTGCCAGGTTAATGGATGGGCTCAATGATCTTAAAGGTCTTTTCCAACCCAGATGATTCTATGATTCCATGCACTTGAGGCACAATGTTAAAGGCTAAGGGTACTTGTCACACAGCATGAAGACATTTCAATAGTAAAAGAGAGGKACTCTCAAAGTGAGGTTCTTAAAGAAAAATTGTGAGCTTGCTGATATATGAGATGTTCATAGAAGACAATTGCACATGAATGGACTCAATGACCCAAAAATTACTTTCCGATTCAATTCATACTAAGTCAAATCCCAGCAATGGCAAATACGCATGGCCTTTTTCACATATATATATGTATTATTGTGTTCTTTGGTATCTGAAGGTCTATTCACCTGATCTGAAGCTTAAAGAAAGACTATTGTCCAAAATGTATACTGTAACACAGCTTCCATAAGTCTGAAGCCAAGTATCTTTGGGGGGTTCTCACTATCTATCCACCATGGTGTGTGGCACTTAATGCAATCAGCACAAGATCAAAAGAAACGGAGAATTAAGGAACCCTTTCACAGAAATTTCCCATCCTTTGGATAAYTATACACAGAAACCTTTCAGGTTGAAAATCCTGTAGTGGCAGGGCTGATTCTGTAAACAGATGTGTATGTATGTAGTTTGTATTTTATATTGTGGTCTCATTGAGCATTTGAAGCATTAAAAACATGATATAGTAACAGATTTCTTACATTAGTTTATACTGTACTGTATTGTAACATACAGATGACCCCAGCTACAGTATAAATATGTGAAGGTTTGTACCAAATCCAGACACCATAAAAAGTCTTATTTTTGAAAGGTGTTTGCCTCCTATGCTGTTAAGAACAAGTCCACTGTAACTGCCAAAAAGAACATTCAAAAAACATAGCATAAAAAAAAATAACAAAACTTGAAAAATCATGTTATGGTTCAGGAACTGGTTTGCTCCCAAAAGAATAAAGACAGATGCCTTATCTGTAGCAAGGTGCAAAAGAATAAATACACTTGTTCCCTATTTCTCTCTGGCTAATTTGAATAGACAAAAATAAAAACCAAACAAGTATAAACATTTTTTTTTTTTTTAAATTTACTGTTACATTATGGAGAATTATCTTTCAAACTAACTGTTCACTTGATATTCACAGCAAAACCTCSTGGTAAGGTAATGACCAGGTATTGAACTAGATCTCCACTACATGGGCCCAGGTGACACCCAGTCACCCTTTTAGCTGCTAGTTAAAGAATATTCCATACTGTTTTAGTCCAGGTAAGTTTGTAATAGTGACTCTTGTCTCATTTGGAGCCAAGAATTAGTCAGAACAACCCCAAGATAAAGGACTATCAGGTACTTTTAGATGTAGAAAGCCCAAAGCCATGTGTCACTTGAGTCCCAGCCTCAGTATTGCAACAATTCCCCAGCTGATAAACATGAGACAACTTGCCATTTCAGCTGCAGGGAAGACAGCAGAACAGACACAGAAGAAGCTGCCATTGCAGCTGATCCCATCCAAGGCTGAAGCACGAGGCCAACAGGCATGAAYACACCTAGCAAAAAAAACATATGGACATGAACCAGAGCTGCCCCCCCGACCAGGCATTTCCATCCCTGCATATCACAGAACAGATCAGCAGTTCTACAGCACAGCTTGCTGAGACCTCCAAAGTCACAGCTAGATCAATACATATATTTACTCACTCACTACTAAACACGTCCCTTCCATTGCAAGGGATGACCTTTGCACCAATACAGGCACAAGAGTGCAGCCACAGGGTAAGACTACTGGTCCCTTCCAGATATTCTGCACATATGAAACACAGCAAAGGCAAGGCAACAGTACAGGAAAAGGAGGGASAAGTTACTCATAAACAAAACAAGGAATAATTGAAGTTTTAAGTAGGAGTTTGGAACATGAGAAGATGTCTAACAGAGGCATAGAGTACAAGTAGGAGAGAAAATGTGCAATTCAGGGTGAATAAAAGAAAGAGCACCCAAAAGTGGGGTGGTATATCTGATTAGAGCTGGGTTTGAATATACAGCAACTTATCTTCAAGTACTGCCACATGAAGCAAGAGCAGTGTTTTAATTTCATCTAGAAGTATTTATTCCTAAGAATTTAAAATTTGGCAAAGAATTTTGTCTATATGAGAAAAAAAAAAAAAAAAGAATGTATTTATTTTGCCCTCTTTCCACCAAGTTTTAAACAATCCAGGAACGTCTCTTTAGCTCCTTGAGCAGGGAATCAATCCTGAAAGAGGCACCACAGAGAACAATGGTGCTGCTGTCTTTGACAAGCTGASCTCTGGCAGTCACATACCTGCTGCTATGGGTATTCCAAGCATATTATAAATCAAGGCAAGAATCAGATTTATTCGTATTCTTCGCACGGTTCTCTTCGATAAGTGAATACTGGCAACTACATCCAGCAAGTCATTCTGCAAGACAGGAGCGCACTGAAAGTTTTCCACACACAGTTTTCAGAATACTAAACCAGAAAGAAGAGTGTCAGTGATAAAAGAGGACGGGTCAAAACTGTAGTGCTCACCCGAATAAGAACAACATCTGCAGCTTCAATGGCAACATCAGTGCCTGTTCCAATTGCAATTCCAACATCAGCCCTGGCTAGTGCAGGGGAATCATTGACTCCATCACCAACCATTGCAACCTTCTTCTTGCCATTTTGGAGTTCCTGGACCTTTGCAACCTTGTGAGAAGGAAGAACCTCCGCAAACACTTTTTTGATCCCAACCTACATACAAAGAGAGACACCCAGTTGATGACATGCTTCATGCTGAAAGGAAGAGCCCTTTGCTGTCCTTGGTGAAAGACAAACAGGAGTATCAACCAAACTGATTCCGGGGAAAGTAACACTTGCAAGCCACACAGAAAACTGAAGAGCAACATGCCTTTGGTGTAAGAACAGGATTGACTACAGCCCCCTCCACCTTTACTGCAGAGATGCTGGCAAACCATGCTCTGCCCTTAGCATTGTGCCCTGCATGGCTTCTGGAGCTCCACTGGCCTAGCAATAAAGGCTTGATGGTTCAAAGAGGCAGTTTTCAGATAATCATGCTGCATGATGCACCAATAAATGTTTCTGTGAAATCAAAGAWTCCTAGAATGGATTAAGTTGGAAARGACTTCTAAGATCATTAAATCGAACTGTTAACTCGGGACCAACAACTCCAACACTAAACCATGTCCCCAAGTGCCACATCTGCACATCTCTTAAACACCTACAGGGGTGGTGACTCCACCACTTCCCTTGTTCCTGCTGGCCACACTATTGTTGACACAGGCCAGGATGCCATTGGCCTACTTGGCCACCAGGGCACATGTTGGRTCATGCTGAGCTGCTGTCAACCAGCATGCCAGGGCCTTTTCTGCTGAGCAGATTTTCAGCCACTCTACCCCCAGCCTGTATTGCTGCAGGGAGCTGTTGTGACACAAGTCCAGGACCTGGCACTTTGCATTTTTGAACCTCACACAATTGGCCTCAGCTCATGAATCCAGGCCTGTCCCGATCCCTCTGCAGTGCCTTCAAGCAGACAGTGCGACACAGGAACCATGATCAAGCAGTTACAGTAGGGGAAACAAACAGACAAGAATTATGYGCAAGTCTTAGGGAGATTACAAAAATAAAGCAGATGGCTGGCTAAATGCTTCTACCCATCCACATCTCAACTCACATGGAGATGCTTACCAATGGTTCTAGTGTTCTAGTTGAAAAACAGACAAGCACACCAAATAGTGCTAGAACAATGCCCTTTGGCTGCCTCACCAGGAAGAAGCAGCTTTTCACTATATAAGATAGAAGCTCTCTTCTAACCTTTTAAAAAGTAACATTTTATAATGTTTTTAGAACTGCTTGCTATCTTTTTCCATTGGAAAGTAAGTATGTGCCAAAAATGCAATGAAAATGTAGGTTGGCACAGATTAAGCTTGTTTTTTAAAAAAATTCTGACTTCCTGGAACCATAAATTGAAGCTTGCTTCTAAAAGACTTTTTTCACTTGACAAAGGAAGTTGGGTGGGAAATCGCTTTACCATAACTAAACACAAAAGCAAAAGCGTGAAACCCAATAGGAGAAGGATTAAAGCATCACACCGAGAAACAAGACAGATCTCAGAGCACAGAAGAACGTGCATACCACAATGCTGGCTGAGTCAGCTGTGTGGTGGGACACCTAAGAAAGGCAAAGTGGCACATGGTAAGATTAGAAATAGACARCGCAAAGGGAAAGAGGGAAATTAAGATTGACAGTGGAAACATGGTAGAGTGAGAATTTGCAAGGTAGAGTGAGAATTTGACTTTTCACTTACAGTTTGAGGTCAGGGAAATCTCACATAAACCCAATCTCCTTTAGACTGCTATACTTCTTAACAATAGTTCTGTTATAATACTGTTATAATTATGTTACCCTTTCAGAAAATGACAAATTAATGCTTCCCTAACTCTGACCAGGACTGGACCTTCAAGWGACTTTCCTTCATCACTAACCAAACAGATCTGCCTTTCAGCAAAAGGAAGCAGAAGGCTTCAGTTCAGCAACCAGCTGAACCGCAAGAAACTGTATCTCTGGAGAAGTACTGACTGCATGTTTTCAGTGGGATCTCTATAGAGCCACTGGCTTCTATAATGCCATAGGACTTGACGTGATTTTCAGTCCAGGACAAGAAAAATTATTCTTCATTTAATGTATCCAGGGAAACAGGAGTTCCAGAGAAACCAAAGTTCCCACTTCAAATTCACCAGGGCAAACCAGAGTTCTACAACCTCATGATGTAGCCTTTTGAAACACGAAGAAGCAGATACCTGAGTTGCAATGGCTTTTGCAGTTTTCCTGTTGTCCCCTGTTATCAGCACCACATCTATTCCCATGCTCTGCAAGGTGTGCACAGCAAGGGCCGCCTCTTCCTTGACAGTGTCCGCTATTGCGATCATTCCACACAACACTCCTGTGCCAAGAAACGTCCTGTGTCAGAGAGAGCTGTGGAAGGCAAAGTGGCAACAAGAGAACAAGGCTCCCCCTCCATCACACTGTGGTGGCTGGTGAAATAACACATTCTGGGCAATATTGACACTCATGTCTGCAGCTTTCTCACTTATGGTCTCTATCATTTGCCTGCTTCAGATCAAACGATAAAGACCTTTGATATTTAGGGATCAGGAAGAAGTGGAGGAGAGTAGATTTTAATCATGTTTGACTCCTATGTTTTATGCTGTGGACAAATATAATAGTGGGTAAGAGAAAATGTTGGTATTTGTGCCCAGGTCAGATGTTGATGCCATTTCTCCACAGGAAGCACATAGAGCCTGGTTCTATGTCTCCTAGTCTTTCAGGGTTGGATCTCTGCTGTGATTAATTACTTTCATTGAGAAGTCTTGCATCTGCCTTCCAGTACATTGACTCAAAGGTGCATTCACACTCCTTTCAAAATTGCTCTCCAGGAGCACCAAGAATATGCATTCAGTAAATGAATCATAGGGCTCATTTCAAGATTGCAGGTGTACTGGCAGTCTATAACCATTGCAATAATTTCTCATATCAAGGTATTTTCTGGGATCTCCTTCTGCATAGCACAGAACAGAACCCCACTGGCAAAACTCATTTAGTCCAATCTATTATACTTGACTGATCTAATAAATCACCATGTTCATTCATTGCATGTTTTGAAACCAGTGATGCAATAGGTTGGTCCATAATCCTTAACTGATGTAAATTCTGGACTGAATGTGGCACTGCACTGGCACTGCTTTTTTTGAACAATGATCCTAGACAATAGGGGGTTCAGAAATTAACGCTTAAATTAAAAACTACACCAAAAAATCTTGCAAACACAGTTTTATGGTAAAAGCTTGCATTGATACTTCACAGCTCACAAGCAGTTCTGCACTAAAAGATTTGTAGTTTCTTGACACTAAGCCAATGATCAGCTGCTCCAGAGTTTGTTTTAATCCATACACAGTAGGATTGACTCATATTTATTAAGATGCTCTAAGGAAGAGTAGTTACCATCTATAGCCACTAGTATGGCAGTCTGTCCTTTCATTTCATGGTTTGTCATTGCATCATTTACGTCGTTTGTAATATTCAGGCCATTGCGTCGCATCCACTCACGATTTCCGATCAACACGGTGTATGTCTGAGGAGCTGATGARCCTTTTTGCACAGACAAAAAGAAAAATTAGCATCTCCAAAGTAGCGTACACAAGCAGAGATGTTTGAGGAAGAMAAGTAAGGCATAGGTTCTGCCTGAAGACAGCCTCATAAAACTTCTCCTGTTCAAGATTCAATCTGTGTCTGTTWACACACAGAACTGCGTCATGGACTTAATGGAAGTATTTGCCTTTGCTAGCTGGCATTGTTTTTCTGAATAAATGAGGTATGCACATTTAGTAAATGCCATCCCRCTTTGTTCTCACAACTAATGACTTCCAAATATAAAAGCTATTYCTGACAAGAAAAGAAGTAGTGTTGTTCTAACAAACAATGCACCTCATTATGAATTCAATCCAACTTCACAAGAACCATATAAGCGGGTGAGAAAATACTACATTAACACCATTCACAAATGGCACAGTTCTGATGATTAAAGTTCTTAGTCTATTAAATTCTTCTAATAGCTTTTCCAAAAAGGTCAAGAGCACCAGAGCCTTCTGAAGAGAACTGATGAGCTTCTTAAGGAAGGCTTTAAACACCTTTTTTTTTTCTCTCCAAMACTACAAAATAGCAAAGTGGCCTCCAGAGAGTATGAAAGGAACCTGAATGTATTGGCCTAATCAAAAATATCAGGCACTGAAATTGGTTTTCAGATATAGCATACTTCGTTTTGCATCTGCTGAATATGTTTGGGTTTTAGTTTTTGGAGAGGYATATGAACAGAAAACAAAAGGTCCAAGTTAATATGAAATTGCAGGGTAGGATATAGAAAGTAATGGTAACATAATATATGTTAAAGGTAACTAGTCTAAATGGGAAGATAATGCTAAATAGCAACTTTGCTGTCTGCTGGATCATTCGTCTGCCCATTACTGGGTATGCCTTTTTGCCTATGTATTGTATGGAATTTTCAAGTACTCATCACTGTACTTAATTCTTTTCTAAGTTTCTTCATTGCAGAGAGATCAAGAGCTGTGGAGAGAACTTCAGTTTTTGTTAAGGCACATTTTGTCCCTCCTGTTCTTTGGAGCCTCCTTCTGCCCCAAATCTACCTTTCTCTTATTCATAGTTTGCTAGATGGTTGGTGCTGTTGATTCATTCTCTCTCACATTGCAGCTGGCACTCACTCCAGGGGCAGACCTACCTTGTGATTCAAAGAGTGTGATCACTGCRTTATCTCCCAGAGCACTGCTGCTCCCACTCCTGTTAGCATCCAGCGTACTGGGACCTTTCTCAGCCGTGCCAAGGATGGCCTCAACTCCTCTGACCCTGCAGCTGATACCACAGCCTGGGACTGCCTGGAAGTCGGTGCAGTATCCCAGGCTCCCAGTGCCAAGCTCCTGCAGGTGTAACCAGAGGCTGTCATCAGTCCGTGCTGCCCACATGGGGTACAAATATTAGGTAACTCCTGCGAAAAAGAGGCCTCATTCCTCCTCTTGACAATAACCGACTGAAAACTAGCCTGGATTATCAGTAGCACAGAACTAAAAATAAGGATAAGCTTCAGGTAAAATAAGCTCCAGCTGTGCTGTGTGTTAGACTTCCAGAGAGGCCAGCCATACTGATCACAGCCAGATCTTAGTCCTAGTACCAGTAACCATAAGGAACAGCTTTTTCTGGTAGTTCAAGGATRAAAAAATTAGATTGGTGGCTCATAACTTTAGCTATGACTAGAAACAAAAGAGAAATATTACAACATTAAGCCATGCAGCTTCTGAAAAGATGCAACTTCTAATTAACCTAACAGACAACTGGCTGTGGTGGATCAGACCTTTTATATCCATGTAAAAGTACAGTGAAAAACTGTATCTAATTCCTGGAGGGATCAGTCTGGATGTCAGGGAAACTGTTGTGTTGGAAAGATAATCCAGTGAGCACCTTCAAGATTAGAAAAGGGATCATCAGGACCCTACAAATTACAAAAAAAAGAGAAGATACTAATTTATAAACAGATTATTCTGGGTTTGTCTGGATTGTCTCTGGAATTTGGAACTATATGTACCTTTCAGTGACCTTAAACCACAGGGATGATAAGGCAGGTGTAAGAATATCAGTCAACAGTACAGCATTACAGTTCATATAATCCATGATCCAGTAATAACTGGTGCATGGGRTGATGACAGAAATTTCAGGATACTAAACCAAATTTTAAATAGAAAATGTAAAATAGAAGAAAGGCAACTGCTTATATTCTCTTTTCCCTTCTAAATTTATGTTTTTACTTCTAAATTTTATCACTGAAAGATCTAGTAAGTTTTACATGTTTTTTAACATTTTTTTCCCTAAATCAATTAAAAACTTCCCTTAGCAGACATAAATAATTTATTTACACAGACTTCCTATTTTCAYTATGACTTGTGTTTTACTTCTTCCTGAAGCTTGAGGAACATGTGAAATATATAATAAATGACCTCTGAGAATATATAAAATTTTCCAAGACTTGAGTAATCTAGTAATTCATTTGTAAAACTCACAAATATCACAGTGTAATATTCAAGCTTTAAAGTCTTTTGCTTAATTTATTCAAATGAGCAAGTGACTAATAGAAGCGACTACCGTCAGGTAACAATTAAATGTCACCTCACACATTTACTTCATTATGTTGTTTTAAGTATTCCACCTCCATATATTCCTTATTTTCTCATTAGCTCAAGATAAACTTAGCAAGATCTTGCTTCAGAACTCCACAGTGTTACCAGAAAAGCACAGCTTAAAATACGCCTTCTGGTAATGTCCAGACCAAGATGCCCAACCATGCCATCTCTCAGCTTTCCAGTGTGTTAGTGTTTAGGCAAGCCTTTTCCTCTGGGACCTGATCATTTCATACAACATTTCTGCATTTTCACAGATGGCCTCAGGCCTTAGCTGAAATAGGAAGGCTAAGTACCTCTTTGCAGTATTTAGTGACAGCCATTCCTAAAGGATGCTCGCTGCTGGCTTCTGCAGTGCCAACAACTGCCARTACCTTCTTCAGGGGGAGCACAGCTGTGTCTCCCATCAGAAGCACCCTYGTGACTCTAGGAACTCCATAGGTGATGGTCCCAGTTTTATCAAACATCACAGTCTTGATCTGCAAGAAATAAACCACAGTTACTGCCTAAGCCTGGCAAGCATAGGGATGCTTCTATGTTTATGGCACATAAATGTAGTCAAGGCTTTAGTGAACAGTTGACTATATCCACACAAAGACAGAATAAACCTACAGAAGCAGGGATTTCTGTCTGTACCTTGAACTATTTGTAGAGTAGGTCTCCTTGTACTTTCTTAGTCATTCCTCATAAAGCTACAAGATCATCGTGTGCCCSTATCAGGATCTCAAGTGTAATTGTAGGACTCAGATGCATACACTAAGGACAGTACATGCATTCACATGCAGGACTTATGCAATGGCACCTTAATCACTTTTACCACAGGGTATGTGATGCAAAAAGGGCTTTTATTAATGCAGTTCTAAACAATTAACAATAGCACTGAGGAAAAAGGACTTGGGAAGTGGTTTGGTGGTTGAGAAGATGCAGAGTGCAAGAAGTTCAAGAAACAACAACCCAAGCAAAACCGATGTCATGCTATTCACCAAACTCAGCCATCACCTGWCAGCCAGGCCAATGGGTCTTGAGGAAACAGAAATGAAACAAAAAACACAGGCCCACATATACTGGAACCCAAAGATAAAGTCAATTCTAATCCTGAAAATAAACACAGCAGAGAGAAACACAGAAGCCAAAAAACTTGTCGAAGTAGACACTTCTTCCTTATCCAGCTATTCCAATACACCAACCTTGCAGAATCCAACATGTCACCTAATTTTCAAAGCCCTGACCATAGCCTTGCTTGGATCCAAAACATAAAAAGTCCTAGCATTAGTTAGAGGTGTTTTTGATTTTTTTTTTCTTTTTACCCCAGAGCCTCAGAAAAACCTCTGGTCCAGTAAGAACAAGAATTGTCAGTCTGATTAACTTACTTCTACCATCCTTCTCCCTTAAAATGTTCTGCATATGTTTAATACAGTCTATCACAGCACATTTCCAATTCACATTCTTTCCATCACCTGTGGATATATCCAGCCTCTTTCTCCTTCAACCTCTTCCTCCTCTTCTCATCCTCTATGTGTCTTTGAGGGTTTTTTCTGCCACACTTCTATCTTTCTTGTCTATTAACTAAAACAACTACAACTGTTTTTCTCTTACATCCTACATTTTAAACTATTTATCATGGACAATACGCCTTTCATAACAGTACTCTGAGGAAAGAAAAAACCCCACTGGATTATTGGGCTCTTTTGCAGAAGAGGTAAAATGCAAAAGTCAGAAACTTCTGAGGCCATGCAAAGGATTAGCATCCTCTCAGTCAYGAGGCTGCAGGACCTGTTGGCTCTCAACATTTTCCTGTAATTACTTTGAAGAAGGTCAGATTTGTCTCTTTTACCTTAACAAGCAGCAATCAATTAAAAAAAAWATAAAAGAACAACTTTCCACAGTCTTTCTTTGGACCTGCAGGATTTCCTGGGAAATTGTATTTCAGTTACAAAAGTATAGAATGAACTACTAACCTGATGTGCCATTTCCAGGGGTTTTCCCCCTTTGATGAGAATACCATTCTGTGCAGCCACTCCGGTGCCCACCATTACAGCTGTGGGGGTAGCCAGGCCTAAAGAGCAAGGGCATGCAATGCTCAGCACAGTGATTGAGGTTTGAAATGCAAACCTCAGTATTATTTCAGCTTTTGAAATGTTTTTGCTCTGATTCTGCAAGAAGAAGGAAGAGAAAGGGAAAAAACCWAAGATATGTAAGATTGCCGACAGCAGATAATATAGGTGTACAATCAATTACAGTCATTTCAGAAAATACATTTATATGGAAAACTCCACTACAGGAAATCAATCTATTATTGTTACTGTAATGCTGGAGAAAGGTAAATGTTATGAATTGTTTATGGCAGTATTTTCTGTAATTTTTGCTGCTCAAGCAYACATATGCTTATCTCTGCTCTGAGGCTCCCAGGTGTCAACATAACTTGTTGGAATTTCCTTTAAAKCTTACCAAAGGAGAACACTATTTCCAGGTATACAGATCCCCCAGTTGCAGAGCATAGCAAATACTCATCCTAAAGACAACAGAAACTCAGCTTCTTTCTCAAGCCAAACCCACTATCTGCTACCAGAAACAGGAATGTTTCAGACATGACAGGAATGGCTCAGCTCCTTGCAATGCAGCTATAGGTTGTGTTTAGTCCAAAAAGACTGCCAATAATCTCCATTTTTAAGAACCCCATGCAGAATTAAGGGGTAAATGCAAAGGTATATTTATACCTGCAGAGAGATTTTAAACAGCATGATTATCTGCTCTGTGGAGAAAATACCATGTTTTACAGAAGGATTCACAAAATATTCTGAGTTGGAAGGGACCCACAAGGATCACCAAGTCCAGCTCTTAAATAAATGGCCCATAGAAGGATAGGGCCCACCATCTAACCAACTGAGCTCCTCTTAGGGTCATTATAACATCAAAACCTATATCGAGAAAGTATGTTAATTACAATTGAAGGCACTCTAACTCAAAATACCAGTTATAATAATAAAAATTACTTACAGGAAAGTATTTTTTAATAATATCAAAATTTACAAAACCAATTGTGATCCATACGATCAATGTCACAGTTGATATTATGATGATAAATGGAACAAAGTATCCACTAAATTTATCTGCCAGTTGCTGGATGGGTGCCTATAAAAAASAAAACCAGTTATTTGCATGTTCATGGTTGAAACTCATAAATAGGTAGAGTTCATGAAAATTCACAGAAGCATTTATGTGATTCTTCTTTTGAAATCTGGAAAAACATGGTTTGTTGCATTTGTAAGTATCAAAACATAGCATTTTTTTATTATTCAATCAAGACCTGTGAATAAGATTCCTTCTCTATTACTTTTACCTTTGACATTTGAGCTTCTTCCACCAATTTCACGATCTGTGCCAGAGTTGTATCACCACCAACATGAGTCGCATTAACAAGRAGTGAGCCATGTGCATTTATTGAACCAGCAATCACTGTGCTCCCAGGCTTTTTAATGACTGGCATTGGTTCCCCTGGAAAGAAATGGTTAAAGTAAGTGACCCAATGCCCCTAATAGCATAATTCATCAGCACACAGCTCACTCTATGCTAGCMAAATCAGTGTGCTAAGCAACAATGATCACAAATCACATACTGTGTATCTCTGGCGAAGACATGGATAAGTAGTGTCAACCTTTATTAACATTTYATAGGTTTAATTTCAAAGCAAATGCTGCTTCTTTGATCTTAGCTTTTTGGTATGCCATCCCTCAAAAGGCCAGGAGCAAACTGGTTGAAAATTGAACTTCTAGGAAGTTCTCTTTTAACACCTTGCATAGCAATTGGGAGTTTTCTTTATCTCCCTCAGTTTTCAAAAACTAGAAAGCTTTTTCTGTGGAAAAGCTCCTGTTCTCATGCTACCTCTCCAAGAATACAAGCCCTAGAAAATCTTTATTTTCTCTGTTTTTMGTGGTAGTGATAACTACTGGTTCTCTGAAGCTAAGGGTGTCCCTCTTCCCAAGTAAAGCAAAAACATAACAAGAACAAGTAAGCCAATGCCTACGAAATTTTTTAATACCCTTTATGAGAATTGCACAATGCATTGAACGCTTATTACAGAATGAAATTAAAATTTCAGAAGATTTAGAAAAGTTCTATGACCCTTAATAAACATCAAATAAACAAGCTTTTTGATACTTTTTTTCCCCTTCCTTGCTCAGTGGGAGAGCCCTGTCATACCAACCCCAACATCCCATCAATATTTCTGCATTATCCTTTAGAAGTTATTTCTGAGGAARTACCCATCTCTACAAATACATTCCAGAGGAAGCTCCAACCAGATCTCTGGAATAATGAGAATACTGTTACAACTTTACTCATCCCATTGGTATGTTAATAAGTGGCCAAACTGAGGGGAGCACCCTCAGCTTCAGCTTTTTAGGGTGTGTACAGATGCAGGATTTGATTTCAGTCTCACAAAGGCAAGCCACAGCATCCATTAAGGTGGGAGGCTATTCAGACAGCCGCGTTTGCGTTGGGTCTGCTCTCTTGTAATAAAGATTTMCAGAAKATTTCACTTCTCCACGTAAGGTAARGGAAATTACCAGTAATGAGAGACTCATCTGCCATAGAACTGCCTTCAATGACCTTTCCATCCACTGGGAACTTCCCACCAGGAACRACTTTTATGATATCACCCCTCTGAACCAGTTCAACAGGTACTTGCTCCTCCCTGCAAAAGACGCAAATACAACACAGAGGTTACTTATGCCATCAGCTTAACTGGATCAAGCCTGGTCTGTGGCCCAGGCAGACTGAAGGGATTTTCATTCTTAAATATATACCTGGAAATAGAGTGGTCAGGTCCAAGAGTCACCACAGTGGCTTCTGTGGCTTGAAGAGACATAAGTTTAGCAAGAGCTTCTGAGGTCTTWCCCTAAGAAACAGAGATTCATGTTYAAGATACATAGAGATATAGAAATCCTGATGTGTACTTAACACAATGAACTCTAACTAACCTTTCATATTATAGACTTCATCAGAAACAGCTGATTCAAAATCCCTCTGAATAGTTTATTCCAGTCCTATCATAAACACACAATATTTGTGTGACAATGACTTACCTTGGCTATGTGTTCCAGCCATCTGCCCAGAGCAATGAACACAAACAGCATTGGAGGAGTATCGAAGAAAGTGACAGGGCTTTTCTCTGCCTTTTCAATGATGGCTACTATCAGGATCACACAGGAATACAGGTAAGCRATTGTCGTTGCCAAAACGATGAGCACATCCATATTGGCCATCTTGTGCCTCAGGGACTTGYAAGCTTGTACGTAAAAATACCATCCACCAAGGAACTGTTGGTGTAAGCATGGACAGACTGTACTAAGATCACAACATAAACACAGCAGTGATTACAGAGTAAATATTGCTGCCTATAGCAGAATTCAGACCATGTAGTAGAGAAGGGAAGGCGTTGCGGGCCCAAGCAAATTTGATATTGATATAACTTCAGTTCTGCTAGGAGACTGACCCCATTGACATCCTCCCATTTGTACTTCCTTGTCCTCAAAACCAGCAAACTAAACCAGGCATAGAAGATGAAAGGATTTAACTATAGCTACCCAATTAGTTTGCAGATGATCAGGTATCTCTTCATTTTAAAATTATCTTCTCCACTTGGAAACTATCAGATGGAACTTTGCCACGAGTAAGAGCTATGAGTAAATGCAGAATGGATAACTTGCAGAGAAGTGCCACTTTGTTCTGCATAGGTGGTACAGACAAGAGGGTAAGCCTAATCCACTGAATCTTTCCATTAGCCTGTCTTTATCAAATCACATAAATGGGAGATGAATGGAAAGCAAACCCGTAGGAAATGGTATGGACATACCTGAACAAAAGTGCACAGGATAAAGAAGATAAGATTCAAAACAGATAATCCAGGAATGAGGTTCTGTTCCAGTACCTTAGTCCCATGGTCCTCACCATTAGGTATTTGCATATAAATCATTATGACCACAACAGGGATACCAAACACYAGGCTGTACAAGAAAGATTTCCTCCACCTGAAAAGGAAAAATAGTAAATCCATGGGGTTTGTGCACCCTGCAGTACTCAGGCCCAGCTGTGCTGGTAGAGGGGGATAGGGTTATTAGCACTGTACTAATGCACAGCTTTGGGAGATTTGCAAAGGTCCAGTATTTGGAAAAACTTCGGTGTTTCCTACATGTTTAACTGTATAGACTTCTAGCAGTTAAAAATTGAGGCTAATGAAAGTAATAAAAGTACTTGAACCAAATGGCGAATGAYAAAATTAAATATGCTTTACACAAGAATAATCTAATTAACTGGGAAGAGTGCTGGGGGGAGTAGACTTGCAAGATGTGATCTAGACATGTTCATTAGTGAGAGAGAAAAGAAATACTTACTGCTGTATTTCCTTTTTATGATCCAGGTTATGTGCATTTGGAGCTCTTTTAGCCACAGAAGCATGAAAGCCAATTTCCTTTTTATTGAAAGGGCAGAAAAGATAAGTTAGTTTTGATGAAGCTAACCATATTACTTGTAACACATTTAAATCACAAYACTTTTAAAATAGATGTCAGAAAAGGACACCGTTCCAGATTTAATAAATTCCATCCCCTTATTTATTGTTAGATCCTGCCAAAATGAGAGCATATTTCAGTCAGTAGCTGAAATTTGGACTACACAGGGTATGGATTCAGAAAGTGTCCCAGTTCTTAGGCACAGGAAGCTTCCACTGACAGGTGGAACTGTGCTGTGCTACTCCTAAAGGAAAATATATGCTCCTTCATCTCCACTGGAATAATTAGGAGAGATGGGACATACCACAAAGGAAGTAAAAATGCACAAGCCACTGGGCTAGACAACCATGTGAGCAAGTCCCTAACACTACAGTTTTAATAGATACACCTTAAATCAAAAATTAAAGTGTCCAAAAACAGTTTAAACCTGTAGAACAACAAACTACAGGGCAAGACATCGCAGAAACAAATATAAGCAAAAAGCGAGTTTTGACTGACACTTGGGTGAGTTGCTGCCATAGAACCATGCCTCCCAACCAAACACCCTAAAAAGCCACAGCATGCTTGCAAGAACATTACATCTAAACTTCCTACCTGCATCATGAAATGCTTCCATGGCAAAATATGTTTTAGAGAACCACWCTGACAGCCTGAAGAGCCTACTAGTTAACGTGCTAATAACTGCTGCTGCATCATTTCTGTGGTCTAGGAGCTCTTTTCTGAGTAAATACTCTAGAGCACAGAAAGCAATCAATCTGTGCGGTCCTCCTGACTACTCACTGCATGCACCTCATATAGAATGATCTTTTTCCTTCTAGTGGCAAAAAAAAAAAAAAAAAAAAAAAGTTTTGTACACCTCTGGCCATGATAACAGCAGATTTTATGACCTGTGTGATTACTGGTAAGCCAGGATTTTTTTTTTTCATTTAGTATCAGGCTTTATCACAAGCTGTTTTGATTTAAAAAAAATGTGGGAATAGATGCAAGTTTATACAGAGATATGTAATACTTGTGGCATGAGCTGTGGCAAAACTCTTGCAGCCTTTTTCACTGTCAAGAGAAAGAAGGGTTTTTTTCTGAATTATCAACACTTCACTGAAATGACTGTGATTCTACACATAATTGCAAAAAAAGAATATATGACACTTTTGCCAGATATAGATAGAAAAGGTTCTTTGTGCAATTTTTAGTGTGTGTTTTTTGAGTAATAGCCTGGGAGCCTATGCACTCCTGTGGAGAACAGCAGYTTCACCACAAGAGCATAAAAATATRGGGCAATAACTATGGCATCTACAAAATCAGTGAAGCCTCTCAAATAGAAGCTGCTTTATTTCTTACCTTACAATTGTCTCTACATAAAGAAATTCCCAAAGCCTACCTTGATTACTTTTATAATATCTCGAGGTCCAATAATTTCAGGATCAAATTGGATGTGAGCTTTGCTAGTCGCAAGAGCAACTGAGGCAGAGAATATGCCATTTGTTCTCATGAGTTTGGATTCAATATTGTGAACACAAGAAGCACAGGTCATCCCTGCAATCTAAAGAGAAAAAAAAAAAAAAGACAATTTTGGGTAGTTCGCAGTCCCCCACATTCACCCAGTATTTGTAGGTGTACTTGAGACAAGGCCTCGGCATAGAAGTTTTATAGACCTGTCTTAAATGATATAAAGCTGAGAACATAACTAYCCACTTTTATTATAAAGTTTTGCAGAGAGCAGATATAGTCACAGCTATGTATTTGTATGGCAGCACTCAGACGTGCCATTAACTGTAAAAATATAACTAATACAATTCTATCAAAAGTCCTATTAAAACTGCCAGAGCCAAACCCTGCATTTTTAACTTCATCTCGCTTATGTACATTTTTCCTGTGACTTCAGTAAGGCATGTTCCCACTTTGTGATCTATTAACACAAAAGTAGACTGCTATCTGTCTCACAGTAAGTATTTATCAGAGAATAAAAATTCYTATTTGAAGAATCCCTCCTTCATATAAACAATTTACTATTTTTACTGATTTTTCCCAGAGTTCCTAGGCCTCTATACAAAGCTCTTAACACTAGCAATACGTATTTGTTAACACATTCTCAGTTACCCAGAGTCTGTACTGAAGTGCCTTAACAGAAAATTTTGGGTTCAATTCTGCTTGCAAAAAAAGTCAAATCTGTACATAGAAGTATAACTTTTTATTTCAGTGCATTTGGATAGACTCTTYTAAGATGCAAAAATTGATTTTGTCGGTTCAGCAATTAAGAAAAAAATAGTGTCATCAGCCAGAACTGAGCTGCTGAAGCCACAGCTGCTCAAGCAAAGGTAATTGAAAGAAAATGAGTCTTCCAGACCTGACTTTTCCAAAACGAACATATAACTTCAAAGACACATGACTTACAAGAAGCTCCACCTGCCCTTCTGTTTCTGCCTTATCTTCCATGACGGTGGCTTCAAAACCCAAATTCTGGATCAGCTGTACTATTTCAAGAGGCTGTATGAGTTCTGGCTTGTATTTTATCTCTGCTTTACCTGCCATCAGTGCTACCAACACTGAAACAATTCCTGCAGTGGCAATAACAAGAATATTAGATAATGTAGTTCCTTCGAGGGAAAGAAAAACAAAATATTACAAGTTACTGTCAGTGAGGACTGTAACAATTTAGAGACATTATAAGCCTAATGACTTCTCTCTGCCTCCTGCTGGGGTTGAGCCATAGTCACAACCGCCAAGTTTTCACTAAGACTCAGCCACACTCTGTTTTCCTTCAGCAATGAGAGGAATTGCAAGATTTACACATGGAAGCAAGTGAGTTTTGCTATGATCTAATGAGACAAAAAGCATGTTTGGAAGACATCTTTACACCCACTGCTGCAAGATCTACCCTAGTCTCTAGAGCCAAACAAATCTGCAGCACAATGCTAGACCTTTTTATTCTCCTGCTCTCCATCCCTCCTTATTTTTTTAACTAATAAAAACCCCACAGAAATCTACATTTAGAATTGAAAAGCAAAGCATAAAAATCACAAGGCAAAAAAAAAAATTGCTGTGAAGAGCTGATTTTTTTTTTTCATTTTTAAATCAAGGCAGTGAGGCCACCTCTGGGAGACTGGGGACACATTAATCAATATGCAAAACTCCCCAAAAGCATGTTGACACAAATGAAATCAGACATTGCTAAAGCTCATCTGTTAATCTTCTACATGTCCAGCCTGCAGACTTCTAGACTAATAAAGAGCACTGTGCCTAAGCTTACCCTGGCAGTGGAGCCATACATTTGTTTGTACCTGCTTGTGCAAATATGCCCTGAAGGGTAAGTCGCACATCACAAACATGCCAGAGTTCTCAATGGCTCTGGAGGAGATGGATTACTTTGTAAACCAACAAGGCCCTGAAAATTGAATCAGAACCATTTGTCTGTTCTTGTCTTCAGACTTATTTGAATTTTTTATCAGATTACAACAAATTATTGGTACAAWACAAGTATGTTCATCAGGTCTCTCTACCAGTGCAGTAGGACAGTTAAACAATGACATAATTACATTAGCACTAAGAAAGAGCATTAAGTCTATTTAACCTTCAGATATAACCTTTAGTATGACAGCCTCYTCATAAATCTCATAGAATACCTTTTCCATCCCATTGTCCCTTATAGACTCATTATAGGAATCTTAAATTTATTACCATCTTCTTTCTGCAAATTTTTTTCAATGGTAGATACACACGATGCACAAGTCATGCCTGTGATTTGTAAAACACATTTTTCATCTGTTGTTCCGCTGGTCTGGTTTGGCCCATCAAGGTGAGAACTGTCTGGATGACCATCTGAGGCATAGCCTTGGCGAGGAGGCTCTGGAGCTCGAGGCCGCAGGGCAACGTTGCTGGCATCAGGCTGGCACCTGCCTTCCCCAGTGGTGGTATCTTGAATAAAKGCACAATACACTGAACAAACACTATTTACAGTGTGATTGGATGATGCAAAAGTAYAAGCAAGTCACATTTATCAACCCTCATAGCTGTTTGGAAAGTGGCACGATAATCTTGGTCTCTACATGGAAATMATGTAGGTTGTTACTTTGCTTGTAAAAATACACATTTACCAGTACCACTTGCACAACCATTTAACTCTACAGAACCAGTGTTCCACTTTCAGATGGCAAATGATTCCCTCCAATTTCAATGCCTAGAGCTGMCAGCTACCTCCACCTGATAAAGGTATACTGGTATCTGGAGGGTCCTTATCCAGCACAGAGAATGTAGTCCAGTCATATCCATTCTGTCATTGCKGCAATCTATGCAGGACTCATATCACTTCATCTCAAACAAGGAAAACAACAAGTTTCTCAACAGGTTTCTCTTTATGGCACTGTATTTAYACTGCAAGTACTGCAAAATTAATATGGGAAGCCCCCAGGAGACCTGAACACAAACAGGCCTCCCTGCAAACATTTTTATCCTTWGCCAGATCCTGAACAGACACATATCATCTACAGCTGTGTTCACAAACTGCTTCCCATGAGCAGAGGTTTGTGTAAAGGAGCAGGAGTTGCTTTGGAAAATGTTAAATATAGAGGAGTCCCTCCTTTTCCACAGATGGATTGGAAGGTCTCCTACCAACWAATCATAAACCAAATGAATCATAGACACCACATACAGGCCCRTCCTCATTTGTAGTAGTACCACATATTCAGAGGTATTAGACCCATGAGAGAAGTAAATAGGATCTGGTTTATTGTGATCAATTAATTAATTTCAGGTAAACTACATCAGTATTTCAAAGCAAATCACTTTAGTTGAAGCAGGTAAAAATCATCACACTGGAAATTTSCTAGAGAGGAGATTGTGCATCAAAACAACTTCTAAAACATCAAGCACATCTATAAAATGCACACAAGGCTGTAGTTGGCATGTAAAAGCACCTGTTCCCATCAAAGAGTGCCTGCATTTTGTCACCTCACTTAAAGCAAGGTTTAGTGAAGTATGGCAAGTAAAAATACTCAAGAAATAAAGGTGGAAGGATAAAGACTGAGACTAAAAAGAARTGTTAGCTAGGTAAAAAGTGGTGAAACCACTTTTTGAAAGGGATTTCACCCAGTTTGTAGGCTTTAATGTTCTGGAATATAAATGAAAATATTTGGYTTGATAGATACACTTACAGCCAGTAGACATAGGAGGAAACCTGCTCCAGGAGACAAGGGGATGAGCTATTTGAAACCCTTTGTACCACAAACCTTTTGGCTTCAGAACRTAACTCAACTCTTACATCCACTGCTGCAGTTATTAAGGGCCTAAACAAAGTGCTTACAACTGAAACCTCTCTCCCTTGCTAAGTGAGGTCAGGTCAGGCCAGTCATTTAGAAAAGACTATGTCAATGTGATGCTTTAAGAGTTTCTCTCCAGAAAGGAGTATTAATGCAGATGTTACATGACCCATCTTGGCACATAACCCATAGAAGAAAAAACTTACCTGTCAGCACACAGGTATCAAATCCCATGTCTTCTATGGCAGCTCTTAACTCTTCTCCACTAGTGACTGCTGGATCATAATGTATGGTCCCAGTACTACCAGCTAGAGAAACTGCTGCMCGCCGCACTCCCTGTCTCTTTGATATGGCTCCTTCGATGGACTGCACACAAGAATTGCAGGTCATCCCATCAATCTTAATAATTGCCACATGTGTTGTGCCTTGCAGTGGCTGGCTGACAAGATTGGATGTGAAAGCAGGTGAGGAAGATGCTCCTTCATTTGCTTCTGAACCATTAGGGAGGCTAACTTTAAAGTTTCCAGGGGGAAGGGATTCAATAGCTTGCAGCAAAGCTGACAGGGTGATTAAATTTGGGCTATACTGTACCACAGCACATTTACGCTCCAAAGACACAGCAATATTTTTTACACCTGGAAGGTCTGATATATTTCCTTTGATGTTTCTGACACAGGACTTGCAGTGCATGCCCTCTATCTGTACAGTCACTGTAGCTGTGCTACTCATCTCGGTGACCAGTGAATCCAGCCCATCACTCTCAAGACTTGCTGATGTCTCCCYGGGGTTTGCATTCTGCAGGCGCTGGAGATCGATACCCAGCTTCAGAGGGGCTGATTTACTTTTAATGGTGCAGTCATAGCCCAGGTCACTGATGTGCCTCTTGAGGTCATCAGGCTGAATGATGTAAGGATGGTAAGCGATAATTGCTTCTTGGTTATCRAGTGACACCTTGATTTTTGCTACACCATGCAATTTCTTAATCTTTCCTTCAACGTTGGTGACACAAGACTGGCATGTCATGCCTTCTACACGAAGYTTAACTACTGCTTCTTTCAAGCTCGGCATATTTACAGTCTCTGTTGTTGACTTCTCTTCTGCTACGTTGGCATCAAAGCCCATGTCCAGAATTTCCTGACAAATCTGTTCTGGATTTATTTCTGACTGCAAATACTTGATAACAGCATTGTTCTGTTCAAGRGAGACTTTAATTCTCAAAATGCCCTTCACCTTGGAAATTTGGCCTTCTACGGACTGCACACATGACTGGCAAGTCATTCCCACAATATTGACTACCACAGTATGCTCTTGGGAAGGTGAAGAGGGCATGGTTTCAGAGCTCTCCTCATAGCCCATGTTGTCAAAAGCAAAATTATGTTTCATTGTAGGCTTCAGCTCACAACCAGGAGGAGAATCAGTGTTGGACAAAGCCTAAGGAGAAAGGGGAAAAGTAAAAATAAATAAATGCATGTATCTTAAGCCCTGTAAATACAWCAACAGTGTGCATATGCTCTCAAGTACTTACTAGAAGTGCTCTCAAGTCAGCCTGTATGGCCAAAACCCTTTACAACATTATTTTACACTTTGAATATGTTACCAGTGAGCTATGCCCATGATGATGAATCAGGATTCTGACAGGTCTCTTGCGCAGCAATTTAGAAAACATTGATCAGTGAYATAAAAGCAGAATTGACTCAATATTCTTACCCCAACCATATAATTTAAAACTTGAGCTCTCTGTAGCTACAGGACACTTCCATTACATAGCCTGAGTTGCTTTTCAGAGCACACTCTCACTGACACAGTGGGTTACAGTAGCTACTGTGCTGACTGCCACTCCAGAAAGGTCATAAACTGGCCCAGTCTGGCCAACATGCTGCTTCTAAGGAGAAGTTCAAACCAAACCAAAGAAAACCAAAAAAACCCMAAAAAAACAGAATCATGACTTTTCCAGAAGCCTTAAACAAGTTGGTGCAGGGAGGGCCAGCGGTGTTATATTTGAAGATCTMTATGTATGCACACAAAGGCCTGGGCTTTCTGTATTTAATATACAGATATTTTAAATTGAAATCTGTATCTAACAAAGACCTTGAAAGAAACAGAACTATAAGCAGATATTTTCCTTACAGTTTAATTTTGCTTACCTATCTGTGAGGCACCCAAGAAAGACTGTAAATCGTGCTACAGTAACTCACTGATTTGATCCAACACTGATTTTTAGGATGGACAGTACTGAAGTACATCAGCCAGAAGTGAATTATCTCTCAGTCAGATCACGGGCTGTGCAATAGTGGAACTCTACAGCTGAATGCACTTGATTCAACTGAAAATGAAATATTAAAAAAAAAAAAAAAAWGTGCCAATGCTTCTCACAATACAGCAACTGAGAGCACGGACTGTCTCCAATTGCTGGAGCCCTGTGATGAGGAAGATTGAAAAGGGCAGGGACAAGACCTAGATTGTCAGATTTCAYGGAAAGAACATGAAAATTCATGTCCATGATTTAAGGCAACTTTAAGTACTAAAGATCGAGATGAAAGCTACTAGGATAAATCTGCTCTCCTGCCTGCAAAGCCATGGGCTCTCTGGCATGCAATAAAACATCTRATGCTGGGCATTACTGCAGGGAGAGCCGGGAGAAGGGATCACYGGACCAGGCTCAGGACTGCTGATCCTGTTCCTATGACTCACAAGAAAATGCCTTCCTCAATACCAGAGCACGGACGAGGAGCATTTAGGCTGTTTATTAACACTAGACTGCATCCAGTTCATTTGATGCAGTATTCAAAATTCATTAACTTGATTTTGTTTCACGCTTAGACAGCTTGGGAATAATGAGGTCAGGGGTCACAACCAAAACAGCAAAAATTTAACACAAGAAATTTGCTTTCAGCCTTTTCTGTACTGTACTTGCTAGAACAGGAGGAGGAATGAGCAAGTTCAACTCTTCAAGATTATGGTGCAGCCCCCTCAACTATCCTGACAGCAAGCTCTCCCTCCTGCTCCCTCCCTTCCTGCTCAGCCTCAAGCCCACATGCCAAGGATGTTGGGAAAGAAGAGTCACAGGAATATTTTAATSCGGGCATCCCTTTATGCCTCCTCCTCCCACAGGCCTGGCAGCACCCAGGACACTGCTCTCCTTGCCTTTCCCAGAAATTACTGAAAACCCCAGCACAGATGGAAATGTGCCACAAGCACCTCCTTTCAAAACCAAGCATTAACAGTTAATCAGACTTCCCTGCAATGGTGGTTCCCTATTTAAACACATACAAACACAACCAGRACACCCTCATTCTTTTGTCCTCCTACTGCTGTAACTTCCCACAATTTGAAATCATAACCTGGTCTTGTGTACGGGAWAGAAACCCATCTAAAAACAGTCTCTCAACCACCATATTTCAAATGCAGCCTAAACTCAAGCTCACATTTACTGTAAATTCTGCCTCAAGATGCGTTATGTGAATATTGTCTGTTGTCTCCTCTTCCCTGTCCCCAGTCCCCAAGGACACGGGTTATGGTGGCCTGCTCTCATCACAAACACCCAGTGAAATCCATGTGAGTTACAGAAGCTCTCCCTGGGAGTGTACTTTGGCTCATAGGACAAAGGCATTTGCCTTCTGCATCCTTTGGTGGAACACATCATGAGAAATGGGYAAGACAAACATCCTCCACTCTGCTTCACTGCCTGTTCAGCCACCACTTGGAGATGAAACTCAGGAACTATAACAGGCCTTAAGTCCTCCCCTGTTTCCRCCACCCTCACACTCACTAACCATCTCAGTTTTCCTGCATACCCCATGACAAAAAAGCAATTTAAATTAAACACATAAAAAGATTAAGGGGTAGTTCTTGTTATCCAGTCTTTTGAAAAGCATGAAAACTAGAACTGATTCTACTATTACAGTGTACTGTAAGTGACAGATACTTCAAAACTTGGCCACTGCTTTATGTTTTGTATAAAAATCTATCCCAGCCTTCAGAAGAATTTGCAAAAATACTTTGCTTGCCACTTGACACCACCAGATGTTTATGCCCTGTAGGAGAAAAATCCTTGCACACACATTTTTAAATGACAAGGAAAAAATAGAGAGGGGATGTGGATATAGGAAAAATAAAAGACTTCTTTCCCTTAAAAAAACCTACCAAAAACACACAAGTGCCAAAATACAGAAGAATCTCCCATCAAACCCAGGAAATGTACACAGGTACAAATAAATTATTTACAAAGTTTTCAGTATTGTTTTTAACAGCTTAAAAAAAATCCAAAAACGGAAGGGGCACAAATACATCTATGTATGTATTTGCAAAGAGGATGTTTCTATACTAGACAATGAAAATAGCAGATTCATGTAAGGACACAAAGATGAGGGCTGCAGAAATGTGTCCATAGGTTTCCTCAGGCATGTGCTGGGTCTCAGAAGAAGGTTTTCTGATACCAGCCAACACCCACACATAAATGGCATCTATGAGGCTGTTCAATAATTCAGAGACACCATCGGCAAGAGGATCAGAGAAGCAAACACCACCAAAAATGCCAAAAACAGTGCTTGGGAGTCTCAGTCATTGCCCCTTCAGCTTGTTTCTGCCTAGAGATAAGTATCAACAAAATAATGGAAATGCATCTGACTCTACATCCAGAAGGGAATCTGTGAAAGAACTGGCCATGGTTACTCTTCTGTCTCTCACACCAAAGGAGAACAGCTCACTTTTGAGGGCAGGTGTACACCAAGTCTGTTTGCCCTACCAGTCTCATGCATATTTTTACAGTATCTGTGTAAAGAATATATAAATAATTACAGTAAATGATGACAATCTCTCCCTTGCTCTGCATGTAAAAGCTTGAACTAAAGTGCACAGCAGAGCGAGGCTCTAGTCAGAAAGCTAAGAATCCTGACACAAATGAGATGAAGCTCATGTGAACAATATAAAAAAAATAGAAGAAATTTGAGAAACCCATTGACACAGAAGCAGTAGCAGATGGAGAGAGTTTTAAAGGAAGCACCAGAGCCAACCGGAAAACACTTGCAGCCACAGGAGACTCCTGTGAACCAGACTCAAGATGAGTACCAAATGTGCAGGAGTGTGGCATCTGAAGCCCAGGTCCCAGTATGAGGATTTCAAGGCAAAAAAACCAAGGCATAAAAAATAACCCTTGATGTCCTGGACAGGAGCTGTGGCACTGATGCCCATCTGGGCTTGGGAACAGCTGGAAGAGGCAGAGGCTTGTGCTCCCCTTTCTGATTGCCTCCAGCCAGGAAGAAGATGATCATCAAACAGGAAGATTCCCTGAGGCTGGACTAGCATTTTGTGAAAGCATGGAGGTGGAGCAGGGCAGGGAGATGCTGCTGTATTGGCAGAACCAAGTCTCGAGCCATGGTTCGGCACAGAGCYCTCTCATAACATCCAGAGTTCATGGCAAGTCCTTTGGGAAAGGCAGTCCTTGCCAATGGTCTGGTACAGTTGGTGGGGCGAACCCATCCCATTGAGGGATGCCCTCAGAGGCTTACACACAGTCCCACAAAATAGGCTACTTCTTTTGGACACGCCAATTCAGATGTGCAAAGGCTGAGAGCTCAAGCAGGGGAGGGATACACAATAAATGTGAGAAAAAAACCTGAACTCAGAAAAACTCCAAAGACAAGAAAACCACAGCACTGGGTAAGACTTTCACATGTGCACACATGGTGACCCATGCCTTGGGAATGGATGCAACATCACGGCTGTAAACTCAACAAGGTTTGTGCCCTCCTTGGCTTCGTGGCCCAGACACCAGCCACCCCGGCTGAGTCATCATGATGCCTCCATTGCTGTGTTCCATGGTCACTTTGTGAGATGGCTTGTCACCAGGAAAGTCATCCTACCCATTTCCCCTTCCCAAGAGGTGCASCCACCTCCAGCATAACACTCCTGGACTCTGCAGCACAAGGCTGAGGTTGCCACAGGTGCACTCCACCACTCCCTGAGCATCATACACACCAAGATCCAGCACAGCGCTGCTCCTCTCTGCTCATTCTGCAAGACTCTCCCCCTTTGGCTGGCACTGCTCTCCTGCCCTCCATCGCCTGGCCTGCAGGGATGGCAACTTTCTCATCCTGAAACTCAATGACCAGACTCCTCACCCTGACGCCAGGCAATCACCCAGGAAGGAGATGGGGCCCAGCCCACTCAGCACCTCCCCCTCTGCCTCTCTTTGCCTACTCATACACAAATACTGGACCTCACTGAACCTCTCATCCACTATGTCCAGAAGTTTTGAGCTGCTCTTTTCCCTGTAGCTCTGTGAGCTGAAATTGTTGCCCTCTTACCTTTGAGCACACAACTGCCAAAGAATTATCTTATCTGTGGTTTACCTTCCTCGCTTCCTTCTTTCACAACCGCCTGATTCATGGCTTTGGATTCAGGCAGCAGCAACACACAACTGAAAAGCCACATACTAATAATTAAACGCTTCAGACATTTCCCAGTTTATTATAGGCGGACAGTGAACAACAAAATGAGGGCAGAGCAGCCACAAAAACATCAAAGGTCACAAGTCTTCAATTTCGTGCCTGTAACAGCAGCACTTCTGAGTGGCCAGAAATTCAATCCTTATCCTCCTTAACATTTTTCAGTGCATCTCATTAGACCATATTGCTTAAATGTATTAGATCTTAACTGGTTATTCTTTCTCCTCTCTTCCCCCAATTGAAGATTAACAAATATCGGTAGCTACTATTTTCAGTAACTACTTATAACACAATTTGTTATTTTTCAAACAGTTCTCAGAGCAGTTCTTCTGAGTCTTAAACGAGGGGAAAAACACCTTCTACACCTGAATGTCAAGATTCAATGAAAATATTACTACAAAGCACCCTTTATGAGGCTTTTGTTTCCAAAATACTACGTTAATTATACCAACTCTTCTGCCAAAGAACTGCTCTTTTCCAACTGGGATCAAGTTTCTCTAACAGTACAGACAATGAGGAAAGATTTAAGGCAGTTGCAGCCAGTCTTACTGAAATGACACCTATAATGTAGTCAACAAACCTCAGAGACCTTAACAGGCACTTTTAAATTAAAGGGAGCTGTATAAACCATGTGTGCTTTATGGGAAAGGGGAAAGCCTTGCTGTAAATGAAATGTTTCTAGCTTAGAATTAAAACAAGGCAAACTTCTTTGTGATGTTCTTCACAGCTCCAGTACAAGCAACATATATATCCCAGTGAACTGAATACCAAAATCCTTTTGTAGAACAAAATCATTTATGTCATGATTGCTTTCTAGCAAACATTTATGATACCAAAAGTGACTTGAGGCAGAAAAAACTTTCAGGTTTAAGAGTCTTCTGACTCTTATTTCATTCCAATCTGACACTATCTGAGCCATTCTAAGAATACATAGTTTCACAGAACACAAAAACACAATTTCAGAGAATATTCTGTGTTGGAAGGGACACACAAGGATCAAGTTCATCTCTTAAGCAAACAGCCCACACAGGGATCTGACCTACAACCTTGGCATTATGAGCATGCTCTACCCAAGTGAGCTTTGTTCTGAGTTTCTTTTCCTTAAATATTCACTGATCCAAACTGCAATGTACATACCTTTTAAACAGCAAATACTCTTTTGAAATAATAAACCTCATCATGTTTCTATCAGCATTGATCTTTCTAAGTTTCTTCAGCACAGCAGTAAACTCCAAAAATACCACAGTTATATACAACACTGAAAAAAAAAAAAAAAAAAAAAAAAAAAAAAAAAAAAAAAAAAAAAAAAAAAAAAAAAAAAAAAAAAAAAGTTGCCCCAGATGTATTTATCAAGAACTTCACTAGCACCCACTTTGTGGATATAAATAAACTACTTACCTTCAGTAAGGACCTTTTAATGTTTCTGCAGTTTCTGTTATTCCAGAGAATAAACTGGTATGARCTTCTGTCAACCTACTCAAAATATTGCAGTTCAAAGGAGAAATACTATTACGTTTCCCTCCTAAGAATCACTACTCTGTATTATTAGAGGTGGAGCTGAAACAGTGTTCATTAGCTTCTACGGCATAAGTCATCATTAACATCTTGTTTCAAAAATTATTTTCAGAGGATCCCCAGAGGACTTTGCATTTGTACTGCTTGTTATGGGGCTGGCATACATGCTGGGGATTGAGACAATTTAGATAAAAAAGGTTTAACTTCCTTTAATATACAACTCATATCCAACATGTTTTGTTTCAAATTCACCAGTTCAGAAACACCACTTCCCTCCCAACATGTGCACACACACACACCCCTCAGCTCACTGACCTGTCTTTCAACTGTATTGACTTCTGTCATTCCCATGGAGTAACTCTGCAAAAGTTTCTCTTCTTTCTGCAAGTTACTGCTTGCTTTTACTGGAGCTCCTGTCTTGGACTTTTCACCAATAATCAGTAGTTCAGGCACATCGTGAGTTGCCTGGTGCATACGAATAGACACCAGGGATACGTTTCTGTCGTTTAAAGTAGCTAAGTAGGACAGTTTCCTTTTCATTTTATTGTCCAGTTTTCTCTCCATTGTCTTTCTGGACTTTAAACAAAGCCAAACAAAAGTTTTACGAGAGCAGTTATTTGGTGTCCGATAAGCTTCTTTCAGCTACATTTACAACAGCTTGAAGAGTTCTGCCCGTCTAATCCACGTGCTCATTAGGCATTCATCACGAAATCCCAGTGGGAACCTGAGATTCTTATTTAGACTGCTTGCTGCACTCGGCTACCTGCTTTCCCTGCCAGTTTAACTGTTTCCCACCAATTGGCATCCCTTGTGCTTTCCAAAGTGCGTTCGGCACTGCTGATCTCTGCACACGGCGTTGCAGCAGGCTCAGCCAAGGCTGCCTTTCACAAGCTGCTCAAACATGACCTGTGTGCAGCGGCCAGCGCAAAATCAGCCCACACAGACAGGCGTAGGCTCCTCGTGGCCATGTGCACAATCACGGCTCCTACACAGGGAAAACGCTATTCCATTTCCTTCTCCTATGAAATTACTAGGGATTTCTTGGAGATAATGCAGCCCCGTCTAACACTGAAAACATGCCCATGATTACCTAATTAGATAAGGCTCCTAGATCAAAGGTCTTTCACTCATTTGGGGCACAAAAACATTCATTCTYTGTTTCAAGAGGGAAAACAAAAGAGTCAGTACAATATTTATACTTCCTAAAATGTGCCTCTTTAACCATCAGCATGTTTTGCTAAAAACCAATGAACCAAACAAAATTAAAKGAGCAATTAGTGCCATAAAGCAAAGAAATAAATTTTATTCTCCTTAAATTCTCTGGACAAGAACAGGAACATCTAATTTAGACACACATGATAGGTACCACCGCTAGAAGTGCTTTAGCCAAGCCTGTATATATTTCCCTGGGATTCCCAGTGCTGTGCTGATGCAGTGAGCGGGATCTCCTGTTACCAAGTAGTGAAGTCCACTCCCGAAGGCAGTGTTGAACAAGGCCATGCATTTACACATTTATGCAATTTATAAAATATAATGGACGTTATTTAATTTATTAATTTTATTAATTTTATTMGTTTTATTCATTTCTACCCTSCCTGGCTGTGCAGTGACATYACTGCACRTATGAGCCTTAAAATAATTGGTTTTAATTTAATCAGAATCTCTTGGACTTCTTGGAAAAAGAAATTMATTTACTCCCATGCAAAGGTTAGCACACAGGGTCAAAATCTCAGCCTATCTCTATCATGTCACAAAAACCTGAGGGTAACTTACAGAGACTCCACCTGTCAAAAGAGTTAGTATAAYATTTATACTTTCTGAAATGGGCCTCTTTACCACTAGCAAACTTTACTAAAAACCAATGACAGGACAAATTCAGACCCTTCTTATTTCCAAAGGCAGAGGTCTATCCATCACACACCTGTCACAGAGGGAGTGGTCCAAAAAGCCAACATGCAGGCCATTAACATCCTGGCTTGTCTCCCTGTCATAACTTTCCCATAAAGATGGGTCCTCACTTCTGCTCACACCATCTAGTTCTTGGAAAAAGATCTTCTGCAAAAAAAAGCAAAACTTCAAGTACTGCTGCAGCACTGTTTTCCATCAGTATCTTAATTTAAAAAGGTCAGTGATAATATTAAACTTTTTAAAAGGGTTATTTTGAAAACATTTTGAGAAATGGCCCTTCTAAAGAGAATTACYACAAAGAGTAAATTATCTGTGTTTGTTCTGCATTTATCTGTGAAACCAATTAGAACCGTATCTGACTTCAGCTCCAACATTTCACTGAAAAAGAAAATTGTGTTAAWGGTCAACTAATTTCAGGCATTACTGATTTCAACTGGTTTTGAAATGATCAGTTGCAAATCATACAATTGGACTTATGTGAAAAACGTCAGAACATCTTCAAATACTAAAGCTACGTCTACATAATAAATACAGATATACAGTTAAAAACTAATATTTGTCCTTCTCAAATAAAACAGGCCTCTCATCCCAAATCAAACATATTCAGAAATTCAGCTCTGTGTTATAATACCAAATAATGGCAATTTCAAATTCTAGATTTTCTTAGGAAACAGGAATTCCAGTTTATGGCCGTGAATAAAGCAAATACTTGATCAATTCATCTCTGACMGTATCTTTACTATTAAAAATATCCCAAACCCTATCTAGCATTTTTCAATAAGTAACTCATATTCAAAAATATCCTGTAATGAARTAGACCGTAGAAACAACTTAAGTTGTTTTGTTTCTTTTTCTTTATTTCAGGTTCACCAGCAAAGCTCAACTTAGACTGACAGAATAAGATGTTGACTAAGTCTCCTCTCTCCAATTCCCCTCAATCACCTTTTCCCCCCACAACTTCTGTGAATCCTAAGATAAAAATCTATTTGTTTCTAACAACAGGGCAGAGAAATCCTTGCTTAGTGCCCCACAGTCCTGTGCCTTCAGCAGAGTCCTGAAGACTGGTTTGGARGCAGAGAAGAAACATGTGAAGTTGTGCTTTGAGCACATTCAGCTTACAAGGTATTTATCCACATTAGAAAGAATAATTTGACTGCGGGGGATAGGTTTGCTATAGCTCTTCAGATGAAAGGGATATAAGATATATTTTAACCGCTTTTAGTACCTAGTTTTACTGTGAGCTGGAGCAATGGCAAATGAAACCTTGTGCAGCTGATTGAGCCTCAAGCAGCTCTTGGACAAGAGACACAATTCACAAAGCAGAAACCACTGAGCATCTTGTAAAGTCAAGTAATTCCCATTTACATTAATATATGAGACTGAAAGCTCAGAGGTCCTGCCCCACTCAATCACTGCACAACTCTCTTAYGGAGGCAGGTCAGGAAAGGATCCCATATTGGCACCTCAAAGCTGCCAGGAAAGTAAGGCAGATGCTTGGAATTAACCTCTGTCATTGTCTGTTGCTCCTGCACTCCAACAGACTGCTACTGGTTTCCAAATTATTTTTGCCATTCCAACTCAATTAAYTGTCCCTTTAGAGTTTAAACTAATTGAGTCAGCTACAAACTGAGAGTGAGAGTTTTACTTAMAGTTGAAATAGGAAAGGCAATGTTGCCCATCTCACCTGATAACAGTATCACTCTGATTTAAGGCAGRATTTTGCACAGTTTAGGATTTTCACCAGGAGGAATCACTCAGTCCTGGTAGCAWGAATTCAGATCGCAAATAGAAAATGTGCCTGCTCCCTTCACCACTTTCTTTTAGGGTCAGGCAAAGCTGTTTCACTTTCACATCAGAAAACACAGGACATTCCAAGAAATTTGAATCCCTTTAAGGCTCAGAGCTGRTAAAACATGAGTTTTCCCCTTCATATTACCTGCTACTATCAGACTACATGACAAACACACAAGAACTGTGTTTTCATATAATTTTTGTTTTCCAGGTGCATTCAACCTTGGCTTTATAGGATGTTCTGGCCTGGGTCTAATCCCTCTTCTTCCATGCCCAAAGAAAGCATCTTAAATAGTCTTAACAATGCCTTGAAAGATGAGATGCTTGGTTTCAAGGGAAAAACATGGGGACCTGGAGGTTAAGTGGTCATATTTCTTTAATCTGTGTGGGAAAAAAAATCAAAAACAACTTTCTRCAAGGAGTACACGTGCTGGCTACGGCTCACCAGGAAAGAAGTGCTGCACACCTTAGGAGCAAAAACACTGAAGGAACTTGGTTTACCACTCTAAGAGRGGCATGAAACAAAGGGTGGAGCAGCACAAAAGTGTTGTGGTTATGCCCGTTTAAAACAATGCAGCTAATGGGAACTAAGCTACAGAATTACCCAAAYGGTGAGCAAAAGCTGAATTTTACTTCACTAACTCAAAAATACATAYTATGTTTCACACCGCTGCATATGCTAATGACCTAAAACCTGTACATTYTTTACATGTACGATTAAAGTCACTCAAACTACACTTGAACATGAAATGACATCAACTTTACCTTTTCCCTTTTTCCYCTCCCGCAAAGAAAACAATATAAATATAGCTTAAGTGGGGCAGGAGGCTAAAGGAGACTCCATCTTTGTGAATGCCTATGGGGTAGGACTCAAATAGTCAGYTACACTGAGTGCTTCCTTGGAAAATTTAGAAAGTAAGCTTGTATTTGTGATCGCACTTTTAGCCCTATATAGCCATCTGGCATTCTAATGTCTTTGTCACCAGCTGTATAATTCATATTTTATGTATTCACATGTGCTACTACTCAGATGGTGTATTTATCACCAGCAGTCTACATTTCTGTTGCTCAATAAATGACATTACCTTGTACTTGGCYATGAGAATTACTGAAGGTCACCAGATTTCTGATCTGTCTGCGAAYGTTCATTGGGTACAACCAGACTTGCAGTGAATTGCATTCTTTGTGCTTYTGTAACCGTGGTGCTTCTCACTGAGCACACCTGAACCGGCAGTGCCGGCTCTGCATTTTTGTTGCTTTGAGCTGACTTGGCTGTCACTCTGCTGTCCCAAGTCCCTGTGATAMCTGAGATCCAGCTGGAACTAAACTGAGCTTATTTCCTGCCAAATCTCCTTCCTCTTCACACAACAGAAAGGTGAGCCTTACTCTTAAGGCAACAATCCGTCAGACGGACAAGAGGAATCAGTTCAGATGTGTTTACTTAATGTCARTGCAAAGAGGGATGTCTTGGTATTAATACATCACTCTAGAAATCCTATCTGCCTTTGAACATTATTAGTTTTCCTACTCTCCTCTTCAGACATCATTTTAAACCATCAAAATACAATGCATCCTGTGGCATACAAACAACATGAGGCTAAACTCCACATCATGTCATTTTTGACAGCATTTTGAATTATTCTTAATTTGTCTTCAGGATGCAATTAGCTAAAATGTTTGAATTCCTCTTGCCCCCCCC
>NW_026623310.1:1725001-1727920 GCF_030028575.1 Malurus melanocephalus
GTATTTCATTTGTATTGAAGAAGCAACAAAAAATTCTCTTTACTTACATTTGCACCCAGTTTTGAGCTACAAAATTGGAAAGAACTCTTTAGCCACAGTCACAAGAAAACTGACAGCAGTGAGATACACAAGTGTTTCTATAGAATTAATGGTATAAATATTTCTTTTAACAGATGAAGAAGCATGATCCTTATTTCTTACATTATAAGAAGAAAGGAAACTTCACAAAAATCTGAAATACAAGGAAACAAATTCCTACCTGGTAGGAGTAAGGTGTAGATGACCTCATTTCAAATCAAATCAGCTCAGACTTTGGCTTCAGTTTTTCAGGAAGCACACTCAATCTTCTCTAAATATTTAAAAAAGGTTTGTTTGCTCGAAACCAGCAAAACTCAATGAAGTTCCTTGTTTGCAACAGRGCCCCAAAACGTGGACTGATTTTTTTCGCTCCACAGCTTTTTGTATGATCGCAAATTGTGTGGACTTGGTACTTTGTCTGCTTTTAGCAGTATTGGCTCCATTATGATAATTTCTGTTATCTGTTTATACTGCAGAAATTTTTTTCAAGAGCCTGGAAACTACCAGGGTGATCTTATTATCACACAAAAAGGCACACCTTTTAGGTCAAGGTTTAAGTGCAAAGAACAATTGCAACCTGCATGAATTAATTTCAGTCAAGATTTCAACTAATGCTTATGCACCAAGCAGTTTAAGAAGGCTGGCAGAACTTGCCAGACAGTGCCACAACAAAACTAGCATTTTTTACTTCTGTGTTTCCAACTTAATTTTTTGATCTTGTCCATGATTTGCTCTTGCTCAGAGCTGGTTTTGTCTCATGAAGTTTGTGCAAAAGCATTTTAGAATTTCATGCAGAGAAAAGGGACCCACATTTGACCCATTTTAACTGCAATATTTTAAATATAACTTAAGAATTAATAATACTACAAAACTAACTATTTTAAAAGGCTAATTTGAGAAAACAGAAAGAGCTATTACTTGTGAACAAACATTTGCTATCCATTTCAAGAAATAACTGAAGTCTTCATTCAAGTTTTATTTCGTAAATTTCTCAGTATTTGTTGTAGCATTTTAAAAATATCTCTTGCACTTGTTTTGATTATATGAAGGTATAAGTCTCTGAATTGAGATTTAAGTAAATGAAAGGACTAGTTTTTTTAAATTACATTTTTTTTTCCCCAAAGTAAGCATCCATTCGTCCTGTAGTAGGCAAACTAATAGCAAACCCTAAGATGCTCTGCCAAATCTGCAATTAAATTTTCCCCTACACAGATCAGAAATGTAAGCCTATGTCTTAAGTGACTTCCTTAGAGAGTAGATAACCCACTAACTGTCCCCGGCTGTAGAGTCCACATCACTTATGCTTTCAAAACACTCTTGGTGTTCATGTTTGACAGCTAGAAACAGAGCTTTCACTTTGATGAGGCACCTGATACTATGTAAATAGCATAAAGCACATCATATTTGTAAAGTATACCCAAAAAAAGAAAAATTACAAAAAAAACAACAAAAAATAAAAACACAAACAAAAAACACACAAAAAACCAAACAATCAAAAAAAAAACCAAGGCAAGAAACTGATAACTCTCATTTAACCTTGTATTTCAGGCTCTGTGGCCAGTCAACTGCTCAGCCCCTGAAATCACCTTCATTTCAAGGAAAAAAAAAAAAAGAAAAAAAGACAAAGAAGTAGCTTGTGTTTGCATTACAGTTGCCATGTCTAAAATACAAACATACTGGCCTTTGTTAGTGCAGGCTAGATATGTAAAGGCAAGACCAAATTMATTTTCTCTTAACAGTTACTTCAGTCTATATAAGACTGGCAGGAGCCACCTGCATACACAAAGAGAGAAGTTTCCAGAAACTCCCAAGTGCCTAAGTAAGCTTGAAAGCTGCACTCCTCATCATAGCACCTGGGCTCCTYCAACATAGTGGAGCAAAGTTCTGCTTTCTTAGTGATCCAGGCAAAACTCTGTATGAGAAGGAGCAGTGCTTGCCTGGATAGAGCCATACTGATTCACTGCAGAGCCTTACAGAAACTAAGAAGAGAAATTAAAACTAAAAATGAAAATATATTTGTTGGCATTCGTTTTTTTATTTTATGTATGTTTGTTTTTTTCTGCTGGAATACCTGATTATAATTCCCTACTGAATAATGTAACACTGGCAGCCTGTACTAATTTGGTAAAAATTCAGATGGAAATGTCAGAACTAAAATGACTACCAGGGATGAAAGTATCAACACAGGAAGCTGCTATTAATTTTATGCAATCTCTTCCAAACAAACAGTTGCTTTGAAAAATATCTAAGCAAAATGGCAATACACAGTCAACCTCTTTCTGTTTACAAGTATTTTTATCTGAAATACTTAGCGCCTGGATTGAAACACACAGTTAAAATCTTGGTTTCAAATGCAGACATGTTTTCTCTGGCTGATTCCTGTGTAAGGAAAACACAGTGGCTGATCATGACTCAAACTCACTGTAAAAACAGCGTTCATTTATTGCAAGGACACAGAGGAAACTGRAGACATCTGACTCCAAAAGAAAGAGTTCCTGGGAGCTTGAAGTTGTGAGGAAAGCAAAATACAAAAAAGCTTTCTAACTCTGAAATTAAGTTTATTCAGCTCTCAGCAATGCTCTCATTTCCAGAGGTCACGYCAGCCTGTTCTCTAGGCAAAGAATGTTTCTTCCAAGGACACATTTAATCAAAACCAATGCATTCTGCAGCTCAGCATAAAAGAAGGTACCAACTCTGAGAGTTGCTGAGCAACCTTCTGGGATTTATTAACTGCCCTCAATTCCTGGAAAGCGTAGATGCTAGCCATGGAAATTCAGGCTCCATTCCTTTATCATTCCCTCCTTCTGCTTATTGAAAGAAAAGGTAATGTAGCAGGGAATT
>NW_026623310.1:1728015-1757033 GCF_030028575.1 Malurus melanocephalus
AGCTTTCCTCATTCTTGGAATAGAAATAAGTCAGAGGAGGTGATGAGGCACAGTATCCACATCTCTCATGTCTGGACTAGCCAAACAGCCTCCTCAACTCCCTTCTGTTCTGCTCTGCAGGCAGTTTCTGGCTCCTTTCTCTTTCCTAATCAGTGCCAAGGAGCCAGACACGGGCACAGAATGCAAATCCTGCTTCATCCTGGCTCCATGTGGAWCGACTTGGATTTTCATCCGAATAGCACTCCTCCTTGCTTTCTGAAACAGGCACAGAGGTGCACACAAACACACAAGGCAAAATGCACATTGAACAAGTCAGCACAGTGAATAAGTTATGTGAACCCCTAAAAGTTTGAAAATGGAAGCACCTCACTCAGTAAAAAAATTCACAGTGAAGTTTTACAGCTCCCTGAGGCCTTTCATAGCTGATTTGAGCAAGTGTTAAGGTATGATTGTAAAAGAGGTGGTCCTTCATGATCCCCTTCATGTCCTAATTAGGTGCAGATGGTCACAGATTTATTGCTCACTGCATAAAGGAGAATGACAAGCAAAAAGGGTTTGGGTCTGCTATCACAGACACTCAAAAATTGGTCCCTAGCTCCTCAAGAATCCCAAAATTGCACCTCAAAAASCTGGGACTTAAGATGAGTCCACATGTTATTTTGCAAGCTCAATGATGTTACAAATAGGKGTACATCATTTGCCATCTCATTTCTTTCGGTGTTTTAAGTTGCTTGAAAATGTTTCGTTCAGCCACCCTAAAAACTGGCACACATTTAGAGTCCATGGGAGTTTAAAACACACTGTCACAATCTACTGGAACTTCTTGTTTTCCTTGCCCAACTGGGAAAATTTGCGTGAAAATAAACTTCTGTTAATCAAAAGACATGGGTTCAACCTCCTTAAATTGCTTGGTGATACAAATAATTGTGTTTTATAGGCTCTCCTGGAAAAATTCTTTGTAGATACAAGTGCTTAATTCTTCACTGCTTCTGCCAAAAAAAACAGGGCAGCTTTTGCTCACAGATACATGGTGTGAACACCCGTGCCCTAGAACACATAACTCAAAATTGACAGTGAAAAAAAAAATACTAGAATTGCTTATATTTAGCAACTTTAATATGACAAGGTATTAGTGAAAACAACCCCACAGTGATTTCCCCTAGGTATATCAATGCCACAATTTATTACCAATGCTTGGGTTTTGCTTCACAAATATTTAGCACAAAACTGGTGCAACTTTATTTCTGYTTCCTGTTACTACGCAATGAAGAATAAATGTACTGCAATGTTCAACAGCCTACCATAAGACACATACAAAAGTGAAAAAACTTACTGTGTATATGAATGATCTGAGATTCCTTCTACTAAAAACAGTCCCAGGCATTTTGGTAGCTCAGATAGCAGCCCTGAACAAGAGACTTGGTGCTACACAGTGAATATTTCTGAAAGAAAGTACATAACTGTACAAGAAAGTATARCAGACCACATGACTATCATATGAATATCCTCACACAGAATTAATCTAGTTTCTTTCTATTATAACTTGGCAGTGGTTTCGTCTACTAAATTACTCGTATGTGGAGTACTCTCAAGAATGAGAGTTGCAAAAATACACTTTAAAACCTCAAATGCCTTGTAGGCTTGGGAAGAACACAGAGTGAGTGGATTTGGCTATTTATTCTAAATWCTGTCCACTTTAGAAAGCCCGTTTGCATGGGCTTTCTTTAGAGTAAGGAGGGAAATAGGGAAAAGCAATTAATAGGGAAAGCAATTAGGACAAAAAATGCTTACAAAAGCAACAAAAGATTAAAAACTTGGTAYGTCTCTGGGAAGGTGAAAACAAAACTGACTTCATAACAAGCCTAGTTTACTTTCAGTGGCATGATAGCCTTGGGGAATTTCTACAGAAAAGGTTTTGAACTGCTAGAGTGGGAACACCACTGACAGTTCATCACTGCTCCTGCTAAAGTTCTTGTCAGTACCCTAAATGCATGCATACAATATCCTCTGCTACATATGCATGAAGCTGTGAAGTGTCGATGACTCAATTAGCCTGTGCTGGATGTTCACACATTAAAGGCAAACTTTGCAATCTGCAAGTCTGTCAGCAACACAGTTTTCATACTGCTGACATCAGCAGCTGAATRCTCTGTGATTAATGAAAAGTGAACAGAAAAATATTGGAAGTATTAATACATCTGGTTTTAATTACCACTAGGGGGATTAAGAAAAAACCCCAAAATAACTATGATTAAGACCGTGGGAGAATTCTGTGAGGAAAGGCTGAGGGAGCTGGGACTGTTCAAGCCTTGAGAAGACTCAGAGTGATCTCATCAGTGTGTGATGGAAAGGTACAAGGAGGAACTAAGCTCTTTTCAGTGGTGTTTAGTGACAGGACCAGAAGCAAYGGGTACAAACTGAAATATGGAAAGYTCCCCCTGAACATCASGAAACACTTCTTCACTGTGGGTGACCAGGCATTGGCACARGTTACACAGGGAAGTTGTGCAGTGTCCATCCTTGGAGGYATTTAAAACTCATCTGGACTCAGTCCTAGACAACCTGCCATAGGTACTCACTTTGGGCAGGGGGGGTTGGAGGAGATGACCTCCAGAGGTCACAGAATCATAGAAAGGTTTGGRTTGGAAGGGGCATTAAAGATCCTTCAGTTCCAACCCATCTACTGTGGTCAARGATGCTACCCACTAGATCAGGTTGCTCAGGGCCCCATTCAACCCAGCCTTGAACACTTCCAGGGACGGGAACACAGAACTCCTCTGGGCAGCCTGTTGCAATACCTCACCACCCTCATAATAAAGAATTTCTTCCTAACATGTAATCTGAATCTCTCCTCTTTTAATTTAMAACTGTTGCCCCTTGTCCTATCACCACTATCTGTCCATGTAAAAAGTTGCCCTCCCTATTTTTTATAAGCCCTCTCTTAAGTGCTCAAAGGCTGCAGTGAGGCTGAGTCTCCCTGGAGCCTTCTCCAGCCTTACAACCCTAACACTCTTARCCTGTCTTCATAGGAGASATATTYCAGCCCTCTAATCATCTTCAGCAGTCTCTTCTGGACTTGCTTCAACAGGTCCATGTCTGTCCTGTGCTGGGGACCCCAGAGCTGGATGCAGCACTGCAGTGGGGTCTCACCAGAGTGGAATAGAGGGGCRGAAYCCCCTCCCTCACCCTACTGGCCAYRCTGYTTTTGATCCAGACCAGGATGCTGTTAGCCTTCTGGGCTGCAATCACACATTGCCAGGTCATGTCCATGTTTTCATCCATGGGAATACTAACACCTTCTCTGCAGGGCTTCTCTCAACGAGCTCTTCTACTCTGTTCTTCTGTCTGGGATTGCCCCAATGCAGGTGCAGCACCAAGACATKGAGCYACTGACCACAACTCTCTGGCTGCATCCATCCAATTCCTMCCCACCTCAGATAGTTCATGTGATTCCATGAACTATAAATTATTAGAGCTGAGAAATCTTTTTGATACTCCCACCATCATGCAGATTTCTCTCTAAACAAGCAAGTGAAACTCAAAAGCCAGGTATGTAGGTGTCTCCCTCATTAATTTGTCTTCTTGCTTCCAGGAACTCTTCATCGTTATTACTGAAGTCTCACCTTAATTAAGCTGTGACCTGTGATCCTTCAACTTCTTAAAAAAGTTGGTCTAAGATTCATACCTACCTTGGCCTAAGATTCATACCTTCCAAAAGAGTCACCATGAACTCCTTTTCGAGTCAGTGGGGAGAAACATAAATTTCATCATCTAAAACAGTCTGGACTCCTGTTCCCTTGAATAACTTGCCTCTTCTCTGAACTCAGGCAATAATTTCCAAATGTTGAAGAAAGGTRTTTTGAGTTGAGAGATGTACACCCAGCAGAGATCTATTCTGTAAACATTTCACATGCTTTTAAGGCAACTTCTCTCTCAGGGAAAAGAAAGAAGGTTAAGGGAGAAAAAAAAATGCCTGTAATAATTAGAGCTGTTGTTTCAGAAATKAAATGTTAGGCCACTGGGCCTACAACAGACCTCTTCCAATTTATCTGCTTACACAAAGATAGAGATGTCCTGGTTAAAYCTATAGTCAGTAGCATTTAGGACAGTCAAAATATTTTAATTAAAAACACCAGTAAAATAACCAATAAATTCCTGAGGGCTTGACACAGTTCCAGTTCCACTCCCACGTGGTGAGTCCTCCTAAGTGGAAAACTCAATCTGGGCTGGTGAGAACCAAATAACCACTATTAAGGTGGACTTTTCTTACTCCCACTACAGCAGAGACTTTGTCTCTCTGCTTCTGGCTATAGCAATGGCCACACAAACTAACAATTCATCAATTTCCAACCTGCACTCTTCTCATGCAGAAGACACAGGATGACCTCCATGAGTATCCCTAACACTTACAAGATCTCAAAATACACAAGTGGCTCAAAGATAAAACAGATCATGCTAACCTCAAAGAGGGTGAAGGATCACAGGTTCTGGAAAGGTCTTGTTCAAAGAAACAGGATTTGACACTCTTTCAAATTTTGGACAGCCTCAACTCTGCAAGAGACTGATGAATGAGTTATCTGGATCAAATTTGCCAGATAAACCATTTTATTATTTTAAAATTGAGAATGTGGTGGGGGAAAAAGAGCAATGTGACAGGAGATCAGAAATGTTTCGGATTGTTCTGCCTAAGCCTCTCCTAATTTAGAGAACTTTCTATTTTCACCCAATGCTTCCCAGGACCCAGAGAGCAGGATTAGTTCCTTATGTTGTTCCAAGGAAGACAATTTAGAAATATGAAGTCTTGATGCAAACTGACACATCATCAACAGTATTTTGAAAAAAACAGCACATTCAGTCTTACTGCTATACTGACCCTCTGGCCTATGCATATTTTAATCAAGACAAAATAAGGAAAAAGGTTTATTAGCTAGACAAAACCGCCATTGGAAACTGTCCCCGTGAGCGTGTCCATGGGATCCTTTTGGAGACAGTGCCAGGTGCAGAATGTGCTGGACATCCTGCCCTCGGCCTCACATTAACCTGCACACAGTCGCAGGCAGCTCCCTCTCCAGCAGGAGATTACGGCAGGGCGGCAAGCCACCACATCGAGCACCTTCCTCTCCTGGCCAAAGAGAACGGCCAGCATTCACACAGGAAAACACGGGGATGTGGCGGATGCAGAAGGAATCCCGTGACGCCGGGCGGCCTCCGGCTCCCCAGAGCGCCCTCCCTCCCATYCTCCCGGAGGAACACAGGGGCGCCACTGGGCCGCAGGTGTTGTCTGACTAAGCTGTGCCAGCGCTGTGCTCTTGTCCGTTCTCTTCCGGCAGCTCCGGGAAATACAAAGGGGTCCCAACAACCCAGCACACACCGCTCCTTTCACAGCGCCACGGGTTCTGTGTTTACTGGGTGGGCGGGCGAGGAGGAGGCGGAGAAGGAGGCGGGAAAGGCGATGGAAGGAGAAGGCGGAGAGAGCGGCTGCGGCGCTGCTCCCGCCCCTTCGGGGGCTGGGATCCGCCCTTTCCGCTGGGACGGCGACGCGGCGCTGCCCAGGATGGTGGCGGGAGGGCTGTGCYTGTGTGGGCTCCTCAGGTACCAGGGCGGGGGCGGCGCGTCCTGGCGGCGGGCAGGGAGGGCGGGAGGCGGCCCAGGCCCGGATCCGGCCGCGCTCCCCCGTCCCCTGGGGCGGCCCTGCCTGGCTCCGCGCTGCGCCGCCGGGCTCCGATGGGTTAATGTGCTTTTCCGCCGCTCCCGGCCGAAAATGAAAGGGCTTCCTTACGTGCCGGTCGTGACGCCTTGGTCGCTCCTTTGGTAAACGGGAACGGCCGGTAAACGCTGTTTATCCCAAGGCTTATTAGCACAGCGGCAGGAAGCAGGCGCTGTCCCTGTGACGCTCCGGGCCGGGAAAGCTCCCTTTCCTGCGCCTGGAGAGCTGTTAGGGAGGCGATGGAAAACCAAGGGAGTACCCCTGTCAGTGTCTCAGAGACCTGAGCAAACGKGTCTCTCTACACTGAGACACTGCACAGAGTTGCTCTGGACAGCTGGCATCGCTGCTTGTGCCTCTGGGGAATGGGAAGTGCAGGCTGSAATGGGAAATGCCTGCCCCAGTAACCCGTCACCGAAGCAGTTCACAGTAGAGCGAGCCAAACAGGAGATAGGACTGAAAAATTCTTTAAAAATCTATTTAGAAGTTATTCTGCTAGTGTATTGCCAGGTTGCTAAGGGCATGTAATCTTTGTGGTGTGTGTAGAGCGCATGGRGATAGATAACACATAGGGCATGAATAAACAAAATAAATGGTTGCAAGGTAACAGCAGGGGAAAAGAGATCTTTTGATACACAATGCAGAGTAGTGATTTTATTTCAAATTGTCAAAGTCATACACAAATGATGATTTCTTCAATTAGAATAACTCAAGAAATAACTAATTAGAATAACTCAAACTCGTAGCTCTACCTTTATGCCCTTCATGCTCAATGTCATAAATAGTATTTCTTTAAAGCAATTATATATTTAAAATTTCCGGCTTGTTTCAGATTGCTGTGCTCACTGTTACTCCCTGCATTATTTCTAAGTGGAATTCTGTGTGTCTGCTTGGTGGTACTGCTATGGGGAKTACGGCTCTGGATACAAAGGAAGAAACAGTTGATCTCAGCTGGAACAGATGGGAAGCGGCCACTGCTGGTGGCCTTTTTTCACCCATATTGCAATGCAGGAGGTGGAGGGGAAAGAGTCTTGTGGTGTGCCATAAGAACACTTCAGAAAAAGTAAGCATAGGTGTTTATCAACCATATTTCATTCTCAGCTTGTATTATTTATGCATATGTTGGCATTTTACATATTTAAATAATCTAATGGTCTTACATTTTATTTTACGTCTGAGTTTCATGTGGCTACATTCTACTGCATCCCTTTAGATTTTGGTATTTCCTGCTATGGCACCTCTCACGTTTTTCCTTTCTTTCCTTGAGAAAACCCCTCCTTCCTCCTCAGTTTTCCACTGCTGATATGGAACTTTGTATAGTCATAACTGCTCAGTAGGTAACTGATCATCTTTATACTTGCCTGTTGGTATAAAGACAGGAGGCAAAACAAATTAATGCTTAAAGTGGATTTAACATGGGCACATCCATTGATTTGCCATCATTTGTATTTTGTTCATGCTATGCACTAGGCAGGTATCTCCTAATGCAGGGCAGGGTGTTTTGCAGTGGGTAGAATAATGTTGAGTTCCTTTTATGTTTTACTCAAATTAAAATATTCCTCCTCTCAGCCATATGTTTTTATGCAGATCAGAAAAAACCTGTGGAAGTATAAGGAAAAGTATAATTTCGTTAAAATAATTTCATAGCCAGGCATTTGTTCTCACATTCTTCTTGAGTGCTTTTAAGTGGATTATATTTTAGTTTCTTGCTGAAAAATATGAAGAGAATAATATATGAAATTCTTTTTCTTTATTCTTACAGGTACAGAAATGTAACATGTGTTGTTTACACTGGTGATAGAGATGTGACTGGAGAAGAAATAGTGGAAGGTGCTTTCAGAAGATTCAATATTAAGTTAATTCATCCTGTGAAGTTTGTATTTCTAGAAAAACGCTTCCTTGTGGAAGCATCTCTTTATCCTCACTTCACTTTGCTGGGACAAAGTTTAGGATCAGTGTTTCTCGGCTGGGAAGCTCTTCTAAAGTGTGCTCCTGATATTTATATTGACTCAATGGGTTATGCCTTCACAATTCCCCTCTTCAAATACCTGGGAGGTTGTCGCGTTGGATGCTATGTTCATTATCCCACTATCAGCACTGATATGCTCTCTGTYGTGAGGAATCAGGATACCAGGTTTAACAATGCTGTGTTCATTACAAGCAGTCCTTTCTTTAGCAAATTTAAACTTGTCTACTACTACTTCTTCGCTTTCATGTACGGGTTGGTTGGTTCCTGCAGTGATGTGGTCATGGTGAATTCTACTTGGACACTGAATCACATCCTTTCCCTCTGGAGAGTGGGGGCTTGCACTAGTGTTGTGTATCCACCATGCGATGTTCAGACTTTCCTGGATATTCCACTGGAAGTGGAAAAGAGCACCAGTGAATATTCCATTGTTTCTGTCAGCCAGTTCAGGCCTGAAAAAGATCATCCTTTGCAAATCAGAGCCTTTGCTAAGTTGCTGAAAGAGAAGAGAGTGGGACAGCAGCCATCACTGAAGCTGATCTTAATTGGCGGCTGTCGTAACCAGCAAGATGAAGAGCGTGTCAATAAGCTGAAATGTCTGTGTGAAGATCTGGGAGTTAGTGACGATGTGGTGTTCAGGATAAACATTCCCTTTGAGGAGCTGAAGAGACACCTGGCTGAGGCCACCATCGGCCTGCATACCATGTGGAATGAGCACTTCGGCATTGGTCAGTACATTTCAGGAGTGTTCAGCTGTTTGTTCCTAAGTGTCTAAGCATAGAGGTCTGCTTACCAAGCAGGTGTCCAGCTCCTGTTCCCGTTGGAGGCAGTGTAGCTGCCATAAAGCCTGCAGGACCAGTGCAGGTGTGGTGCAGGTGATGCACCACTAGGTGCTACTGTAGTGCAAGCTGAAGTGCTGTAGTCRCACAGTTAATTCTGATCATCCTCTGGTCGGCTGAACACAGAGCTAGCTAGTCCCATCTGTGCTGCCCAGAAAGTCCTGCTGACCTCCAGGCATTGCTCTGCAAGGTCATGGGTCAACCTATCGTTCTTGTGTTAGGTTTGCCAGACTTCTGGAGCTTCAAGAAGCTGCAGGCGCTTCTTTCAGCACCTTAAATTGTGCCCCATTGGCTCCACTGACTGCAGGGAGAGCTTAGAAACAGTTCATGTGTAGACATCCATCTTGGAGGTTGTGTTTCACCTGCCTCAAATGCTGTTTGAAATGTCTGGTGTGTGTCATGGGGCTCTAGCTGCTGTTTCAGGGTTATGAGTCTCCCACAGATCCTGTCTGGTACAAATTAGCCCCATGTAGATGCCACCAGGTACTTTTGGCCATCTCCTTGCATTAGGCAAGGCAAGGCATTTGTCTGCTGGGGCAAATGTGTCAAGCCCTTAAATCAGTCAGTGTAGCGTGGAGCAGAATGCCAGAGAGAAGCTGGGACTCAGAATTAAGGTGTGGGATTCAGTTTATTTGGATTAGTTCGAGTCCTGAACTTGAAAGAGCATGTCAGATTGCCCATCTATAAATCTACAGCTGGGTAAGTTAGTAGCCAAGCAGATGGAYGCTATAATGCTATAATGGGACTAAATTGCATTGAATGTCTTTAAACTTTATTAAAGTACAAGTTAAGTGAGTAGCAGGAATAGTAGTTTATGATCTGTAGGAACATGGTATAAAAAAATTGTTACTGAAGTGTCTCTCAGAAGCAATTGTAAAATAATGAAAATTAGGTCTTCTTGGTGTTTTTTCTCCCACAAAACAGTTCAGTTAGATTTTTTTTAGAAGTGGTACGATCACACTGATTTTGAATTTGAGCGGGATTTCACCTTCATCTGACAGGCTTTTTATGTGCAAAAAATCATATTCCAAAACTTATGAGCACTATTTATAGTAGGCAGTGTTTGAGCTGAGGGAATTTACAACAGTCAAATCAGATGTGTGAAGAACCAGCATTTCTGAGGTCTGTTCTGGAACTGTGGAGGAGAATTGAAGTTTCTGTATACATTATATGTTGTTCCTGTCCCAGAACTTTTGGCTGAGGAAAGCTTACTGATTGTCATTTCAGTAAAATTTCTTCCATCAAAAATACAGATGTAGAGATAACAAGATTTACTAGTTTTTGTTGAGTTGTAAAAAAATAGAAAGATTYGTTAATCTGCAAAATACTGAACTTCTGAATATCTGATTGAAATATGCATAGTCAACCTTTTTCTCAGTATCTTTACAAATGTTTAAAATCTTCAGTGTGARCGAAGATCGAACGAAAAAATGAGTACAGTCACCTTCATCTCTAATTTTATTTTTATGCAACTGCCACTCTACCCTAAAACCAGTGTTGCAGTGTTCTGTCACAGAGCTACCTTCCATGTTTATCTTCACATTTGTTTCAAAATCTAGCTTTTTTTCCACCATATATAATGGTGATGTAATCTCAGGWAGATCAGAAATGTTACAGGAACTACAAATCAACACGTTATATCTGATTTCTTAATTTCAGTGTTATGTGTTTAAGAGAAACTATCATTTTAGTCCTTAGAACTGAAAAACTTAAATTTATTGTGAGACCATTTTCGCTTTGTTTTTCCAGCTGATTTGGAATGCCAGCCTGTAGTGAATTTTACTGTTGGTTTAACTTTCCGGTGTTTTATAGAAGGTAAAAGCGTATGATGTGCACACTCATTTCAAAATGTTTTGTATCTCTCACAGGAGTAGTTGAATGTATGGCAGCTGGCACAGTTATCCTGGCTCACAATTCTGGAGGCCCCAAATTAGACATCGTGGTACCCCATGAAGGACGTGTTACAGGCTTCCTAGCAGAAGATGAGGATGGTTATGCTGAGACCATGGCTTATATCTTCTCTTTGCCTCCTGAGAAAAGATTGGAGGTCAGAGAAAATGCTCGTCGCTCTGTKCACAGGTTTTCTGACCAGCATTTTGAAGAGACATTCCTGTTATCTGTGGAGCCATTATTTAAATAAATGTATATAAATGAAAATGAGTAAAATTAACTTTTTATATTTGGATGTGTGGCATGTGTAAATATGTCTAATCTAAGATCTCTTGATCCCATTCAATAAAGAGATTGCTTTTCTTTMTGTCAGGCTGTCTGCTTTATATATGAGAGATTTCTTTTTTTTTACTAGGAAAGAAATGCTTCTATGTTAACTACATGAGAGTACCATGCACTTAAAAACCCTCTGGATTCACAAACCATGACAGTGCTTTGGTAAAAGATCTACACCAGGAAGTTATTTTATTTATCAGGCACCACTTTTATTTACTGAGGATTTTCACACTTCACCTGTTTCATGACTGTCTACCCACAGTCATACTTTTTGAAGTCAACACTTTTGTTTCATAGCCTTTTGTCACRATCCRCTTAACCCAAGCAGGAGTTGTGATGGTTTGTTATCAGAATCTCAGAGTGCAAAAGAAATGAGGGGCAAGTATATATTCAAAATCATTAACAATTTTATTGGATTTTTGCGATAGAAGAGGGTGAGAGAGAGAGAAAGAGAGAGAGAGTGGGGTTATAGCTACCAACGGCGCCAAGTCCCTCGAGGTCAGGATTCCATGGATTCGTTGACGTCCGTCGGGGAGATCTCGTCAGGGTCTTTTCAGAGAGACTTTATAGTCTTTTCGAAAGCGTGTGGSAGCAGGCCAAGGGGGTTGTGAAGTATGGAAAAACCGGCCAAGGGGTGGGGAAAGAATGTCTTGTTCTGTAAGGTGTGCAGCAGGGGTTGTACAGTTCTCCTCCACCTTCACGTCAGGAACGGTGCAACCATCCGTAGCTTACACGTTGTACTCAGCGGCCTGGGAACTGGAACTTGGCAGACATCCCACCCTGATCTGGCTCGGWCTCCTTTGAGTAGAAGTCCCCCTTTCTCCCCTTTCTTGGGGTTTTTGGGGTGTTCAGTCTCTGKYCATCTCGATGATYGTGAGACAGTCAAGGGACTTCCGTACGGTCTCTTACACCTTTGTACCCAGAACTGGTGTTTTCCAGAATCTACAGTCTGCTTGTATTTGGCACTGGTGAGGCTGCACTGTGAATTCTGAGGTGAGTTTTGGGCACTGTGAATTCTGAGGTGAGTTTTGGGCATATCAGTTCACAAAGGACACTGAGATGCTGGAGCGCTTCCAGGGAAGGGCAACAGAGCTGAGGAAGGGTCTGGAGCACAAGTCCTAAGAGGAGCAGCGGAGGGAGCTGAGGTTGCTTATCCTGGAGAAAAGGAGGCTCAGGGGGAGCCTTATCACTCTGTACAACTGCCTGAAAGGAGGGTGTAGCCAGGCRGGGATCAGTCTATTCTGCCAGGAAACAAGTGATAGGACAAAATGACTGCAAGTTGCATCAGGGGAGGTTTATGTTGGATATTAGAAAAAAATATGACATAGGAAAGGTTGTCAAGCATTGGAACAGACTGCCCTGTGAAGGGGTGGACTCACCATCCCTGGAAGTATTTAGAAGATGTGGCATRTAGGGACACARTTAAGTGGTGGACTTGGCAGTGCTAGGTTAACAATTGGATTCAATGATCTTTTCCAACATAAATCACTCTTAGCAGTTTTTTCAAAAATCAGACTATAGATTGTAGTTCTCCCTTTATTTGAGATTCATTTGGATTGTATGCAATTTTTTATACAGAAAAATACTGTTGGAAGAACCTGCATACCTACATGTTTTATTGGAAACTGGGGAATGCACAATTCTCATGGTGCCAAAAACCGTTTTACTGCTACTACATAAAACTGCTGAGCAACTGATGGTACTGTGTAGGGTCACTGCTGGGTAAATGAAACTATGGATTATAAAGCTGTACTGGCAAGTACACATTGATTATGGAAAGCTGGGAGAGATTCTTAAAACGAGTTGATATATCTAGGGAACTAAAATACATGAACTAGGAGACTTACATGATACAAAAATGGTTAAACAGTACACAATCAGAAATGTGCTCAGGCAAGACTTGTCAGATGTGTCCAGGTAGTTTATAATAATAGATGAAACTACATTTCAGTTTGGAAGAGGATTTTTCAATGTTCAGGTATCTGAAAATACCCTGATTTGTTTTTCCTTCAAAATGAAATAATAACAGCCTTCTATTAATTTTAATTATTTTTCATGATGTGTGTCAACATCAAATTTCTCATTATTATTTTTTAAACCATGCTCAGATTTTCCAAGTAGTTTGTGAGGTAAACTAATCTTTTCTTCATCTGTTTGACCTTTATTTATTGAAAAGATATGAGACTCCATGGTTCTCTCTGCTGGAGAAGTTGCCAGTTTTTCCAGAGATTTTTCCAGCTCATGTCTAAGTTCATCTTCAGAATCCTCAAAATTTCTGCACAGTAAAACAAGAGAATTATATTAATTAAAAATACGACCTTATTACAAACCTTTCTCCTTTCAAGGACTCCTAGGGCTTTTTTAAGCACTTTATAAATAATATACAAGTGACACACGTGATGTTTCTTCTGTTTCTGGGGGAAAGAGACAGAAAAGAGCTGCAAAGTCATGTTAAGTCATGTACATTTCTGCATAATGTAATTATTAATAACAGCATTAGCTGTGATGGAATATAGAATTAAAAGTTAAATTAGCAGACCCTGTAAGTTTTCTCCATTTATGAATTTATGAGAACACAAAAACTCTTTAGGCATTGCATGTAATTTCATGAAAACAGTTTACTTGTGTGGATTTTTCTTTTGGTGTGCTTGACTTACGTGTCTTCATCATCTGATCTTGGTTCAAGTCTACATTCATCAACAGCAACAGCAGAGTATGTTTCTGAATAATCTTCCTTGGTTTCTTTTGGAGGCAACAAAGTTAATCTCCCTTCTGTAAGGAAGGAGGAACTTTCCTTCAGCTCTATAGTAGAAAATAATAAAAGTTTGTGTAAATAGGAAGTAAGTAAATACTTGAAATGTTTTGTTGTTCAAATTACAACAATGTAATACACACTTCTGTTGGTGCAAAATAAATGTAATTTTTAAAACACCCTGTTACTTTAGGGTTACAGGGGCTGCAGTATTAGTGAGTTTGAATCAATTGCAGTGTCAGCTGTAAAAGCATGGACCATGTTTAATATAAGTCACCACTGTCATTTATGTCACCTYGTATGTATTTGAATAAATGTTTTTTTACAGGGTATCCAAACTCAACAGTTGCAGGGGCTAGATCCAGGTTTGTGGTTCCTGCCAACTTGCTGGCAGCAGTAGGTTATCACAAGCAAATRAAAGAATTTCATATGAAGGCAATAGCCAGTAAGTAGGGCTTGCCCTTCTCCCTGCTCTTGAAAACAGCAGCATCCTCTCAGTGCTTCAGGACAGAGCAGAAACTCTGCCCATGTTTTTCTAGTTTGTCAACTGCTTCAAAATGTTGGTTCTCATCACATGCTCTTGGCTGATGATAGAAGAAATAATATACTAAAGAAAAATATGTAGAATTTACAGTAAAAAATCCTACCTATGTCTTCTTCAAAATAGACAAAGGAATCATTAGACAGCTCTGCTTTTGCTAAGATGCTCAGGAGGGTCTCTGGTGGTGTCTGTTCCCACTGCTTCCTGCTTTCTGGGATGTCTGCAGGCAGAATAGCATGGTCAGCAAGGTTCTAAAGTTACTAAAGCATGATAGTAGCTCAGCATTGTCTTTTGTCAGATTCACACTTTCTAGTCTTGACACTGATTTCTTCCTTTTGTTTAATTCTGGAATCTATTTATTTTTCCTGTATAGAATACTCCTATTTTTTTTTTAATTGCCTTATCTGATGGACAGGGAGAAAATAGTCTGGACTACTCATCATTAAAAATGTGTAACACCGTTTTAATGCCTAAGTAACTTTTTATTAAGCCTGGAATAGACAGCTACAGCTTCATTGATCAGTCCTTACTCTGAAAGCTGTGGGCTCCTTGGGGCTGAAAGAGCTTCAGTACAGTTCCTGTTTCTTTTGTACCCTGTGGTCTTTCATCCAAGGCAGAATGAACAAAAGATGGTGTATTAAAAGAAAGGATGCCTTGTCTGCACTATTCATGCAAACTCTTCCGGTTATTTTTTGTCTATCTGGGCTGTTGGGAGCATGCTGGAATGCTGGAAGAGCTCCTTGTTTGCAAAAACCAGTCACTGGAGGTACTTGTCTGCAGAGGGGAAAGTGACAACTGTACTCTGTGGCTTAACATGTACAATAACCTCWGATGTTATAAAGTCCTGCAATTAAAAGCCTGACAGATCATGTGACCATTCTGGTACGGATAAGTTCAGGTGGGCTGAATCTTAGGTGCTCACTGCTTTCACTGAAAGCCAAAATTTTCTCACCAAGTTCATTTCCAGCTATAGTAGGACATGCAGATGTGACATCAGCATCAGCTAAAAAATTCAGTAGTGTCTGAGGAGCTCCAGCTTGCCAATGTTTTCTGGGTTTTTTTGTATCAGGTATGGCATTAGATTCTATAGGGAAGAAAAAGAGRTAAAGTTCTTAGGATTTTTTTATAAAGTATAATTCCATGTCATTGTAATATTATGTGATGTAAAGAAAGAGCTCATGAGATAAATTTGCTATAGCCTAGAATTACTGAATTTACCTAAYGCCTTTGTAATTTTCAAGATTAATACTCAGCATTGCATTTCCCCAGTAAATACCTGTTTGGTAGCCAGATAGTTCTTCCAAAGYTCTGTCCACATGATTTTCACAAATTTGAAATTTCTCTGCCAATTTCTCCCTAAGGTTCTCACCATCCACAMAAGTTAAAGTCTCACTGAGTTTATCTAGTGCCTGAAAAAACAATAGGTTACTCTGAAAACAAAAAACAAATATGGTACAATAGCTAATCAMTTCTCATTTTACTGTGTTTGCCAGCCAACCCCTTGTGTGCACAGGAAAATTGTGTAACAAAARGTGAAGCAGCAGGACTCAGAAGCCACATTGTGATTTGTGTATCAGAGGGCTGCATGTTGTTTCACAGAGATGTGAAACAACAGAATGACAAAATAGTGATTTATAAATTAAAACATATATACTAKAAATAAATTTTATTGTCTTTGTTGCTGTTTGGAATTTTTTTTTAATTCTAATATACTGATAAAAATCTTAACAGGTAGCTATTAAATGTTGATCAGCCACATATATAATTTTACTAAATGAAAATACATAATGTTGTCCGTAGTTATTCTTGCTTTGTGGTACAATACTAGTGAAAAGAAACAGAAATGTACWAAAGCAATTTACAAATCAAATTTGRCRTTTGTAGCCTAACTCAGTTTTGAGGTAAATTCTTCCTCTTGAACCCAGTTTAGGAAATTTAAATATTTGCACTCCTGCAAATTTTACCATGTGAAAGATTGACCCAGGTATCAATTTTCTTCCAAGCAATTATCCTCTTGAAGAAGGTCAGACATAGGYAACATGCCAACAAATTCTCAGTAGAAGCTTCCTTATAACAAAGGTAGAGGATGATGGTCATGGAAACAAATCTCAGATTATGGAGCTGTCATGGTTTCAGATTACTAATGTAAATGTTTTTAAACATAACAACATACCTCTGCTTCTGGAATGCTCTCTTCTTCAGGAAAACATACATCTAAATTAATTTCAAATTTTACTCCTCCCTAAAGAAAGTTAACAGGTTAGTAATTTATTTTATTAAATAAAATCATTTAAAACTATACAGATTATATGGAACTACAAATTTGAAAATTACTCTTCTGTTGAAAGTAACTTCCATTTAACAACATTTTTCTTCTATTTAACAAGATCAAAGTTGAACACAACAGACAAAAATAGACTTCCTTAAATATAATCCTCTTAAAATTATCAAAAAACTCATTTATTTTCTTCTGATACAAACTTTTAACAAACAGAAAACTMGCACTCTTAATTAACTCTCAAATAACTTCAGTTCCAGAGCTACCATAATAACACAGTAATTTGAAATATACAGACATAATAAGAAAATGGAAAATAAAATACAACAGTAGAGATGGATACTTTTGTGTTGTGTTTCTTTTCTAATATTGTTTGGTCTTGCCTATCCTGGAGTCTGACTTGTTTAAAGTTTTCCTCCATTTCCTGGAAGGAGAGAAAAAAAAAACCAGTTTGAATTACACTCTTTGTAACCACAATATGTGTATACCTCATAAAGACAGACATTTGTTTTAGWAGCAAATACAGTCATGAATTTCCTTGTGCCTAGATCTGTAAGACTGGCTTATCTGGCAAAAATTAAAMCAGACATTTTTGCATAAAGTGCAAGCCTCTGATTTTTGAAAAACCGATGTTTGAAAGATGCAGTACTGTGTCAATAAATAATACATCTTTTATGATCACATGCAAGACGACTGAGATTCATTTCATTCTGGAAAGATTTGGAAGTGATTAAAATCAAGATTTTAGTGGAAACCTAAAACCCATGGCAGAGAATGAATYAAAGACCATGTGGGACTCGCTCAGAAAGATCTGTTTAGGTGAAGGCGGTATCAATACCTGGAGTGTTTCTTCCCCTGCTCCTGGYGTATCTTTGTTTTCAGACTGGAGCTCAGCTTTCCCTTGCTTCACRAGGTAGGTTTTATCTTGTATTTTCTGGTTCTCCTAGAAGATGTTTTTAAAAAATGTTCATTTCAATTCCTAATAAAGTATTCTTTAATAATAAAAAAGTAAATATGACTACCTGTATGTTTGAGCTTTGTTACCTGGAGTATTCCTGCTCTAAATCTGAATTCTTTTATATCACTGTGGTATTCTTCCCGAATTTTCTGCAATTGTTTCAAATACTCCTATTAAAAACAGTAGGTAGAATATGTTTTTAATAAACAAAAGAGAGAAAGATTAAATTTATTTATATACATTCATATAAGATAGAAGTATCAGTTTGTTTTGTCTGTCACCCAAAAAYAAAACTAGAAAATTACATTCCTTCTCTATTAAAAAAATGGGAAAAGAATGGAAAAGAATCAATGATGGAAAAGAGAATCTGATCAAAAGACTTCTTATGTCAATGCTAATGTCAAGGAGTATAGGAAGTTTTAGGCAATTAGAGATTTAATTTACCTGTTCTTTCATTTCATTCTTTCTAGACACGTTTTGCTGATGTTTTTTGAGATGCTTTTCCTTTATTTCCTGCTGCTGTATTTGGTCACAATATGGGTCAGCAGAGGATGGTCTYAGTCCCTATGGATGTACAAAAGTATCCCAGAGCAAAGGAATTTTCATTTAGAATCCTCTCTTTCAGTGCTCATTCTCCCTGTTCCACTGAAGAATGCAGTAAGGCAAGTGTACATTTTTAGAGGAAAAAGTCACAGTAAAAATTTACATTGTTACAGTTTTGTGTGAATAAATAAAACCTCCGGATAAACATTGCAGAGCAGAACAGGGCATTTCCTGGAGTAAAACCTTCTACCCAACAGTGTTACAGTTTGCTGTCAGAAAGGCATCAAATTCTCTTTGGCTTTTCATTCTCCTTCTTTTAAAGATTTTATTCTGTCATTCTGTGATTTACCTACCATCTGTTTCTCCACTTTAATCTTGTACTGCTGGGCTTCAAATCGCCTTTGAAGAAATTCTGCAGTCCTGAGAGAAGAAAGTGATGTACATAYACTATATTTTATTTCACAGACTCTGCTACCTTCTGCACAAATAATTCTCTATAGGTTCTACCCCACATGACAAAAAGAGTTTTCTTAGTACTACATGAATATATAAATATGGATAAAATATGTATAAATATGGCACAACAGTAAAATAAGAAAATATATTCTTTTTAGGCATTCCCTTTCCTATTACTTCAGTTACTTAAGCCTTCTGAAGARTGTGGCAAAGCCCTTTCCCATCTTTTATTTGCTAAATGAAATTGACAGTGTTAATTAAAGTAAAATTGATTTCCCTGATCCTGAAAATGAGTGCAAATTGTCAGAATGGAGATTGTGTATTCAGCAACCTCTTTACTGTCTTTTTCCTCTGTGCGTAATTCTACCAGTCCAACTTTGTGTAGATTCTGAACTTTTACTTTGCTTTTTGGTATAAAATAACCAGGACTCACTTGTAAGCTCCCTGTTTCCTATTTATTTCATTTCCTACCTCCAGAATCCACTTGTGCTGCAGGGAGCCAAACTGAATTGACTCTGTCCTTAAATAAGACACCAGAAATTCAGGTCAGGAAAGATGTTCTAAATATGAAGATCCATAACTGAAACATTTTAAACAATGCTATTGTTGAATGAAAATTGATGATTCTGTCAACCTTAAAGGGAAGCTTTGGAAGTAGGCTGTATTTAAAATTCCTTTCTCAACATTTTCAAAGTTCATCCACACCTAAAATGTCCAGTCACAGAATGGACAGGAAATCTYCTAAGGTTATACCTCTACTTTGTAACAGAAAGGCTTTGAAGTAAATAAACTGCTAGAGAAAGGGTCTTTATATCTGAAACAGAAATACAAGCTTGGCATGGAAAAAAAAAAACACTTTCATGGCCTGCCTCTCTCTGTTCCCTTCACTGCAGAGCTGTTTGTGATCTTTGTGTTATTCTCATCCTGGTGTGAAGGAAAGACAGTGTTTRTTCTAGATACAATCAGAGATTCTACAAAAAGACTATGTTTTACTATTTATCCAGTGAAAGAATGGGCTGACACTTGGGAGACATTTTGACCATGAAATGTCAAACGCCAGGACAATTCAGAAGGAATTTCTGGACAAAGAGGAAAAGGAATTATGTTGTTGTATAACAAAATTACATTAAAAAATTATCAAAGACGAAGCAGAGAAAAAAATCCTACTAAATGAGCTATGTCCAGTGTTACCTACTCAGGGAGTCTGATYGATAGCTCAAAATACATAAGACACCCAGCTAATGAATAGAGTGAAAATAGATTACCAGTCAGATGGTGGAGGTGGAGATGCAACTCGTCCTTTTAGTTGACAGTATTCTTCATCTCTTTGGCTGGTATGAGAGAGCTCATAATGTGCATTAGGTTTCCTCTGCAAGTTGTCAAGCTTTTCATAGTAATGRTCATAGTTGCCACACACTCTAAGGCTTTCTGGCCTTTCTGCCATGCTAAATCTGGAGGTCTGTGGATGAAAATATAGTAAAGGATATTATTTTACATGTTCTCATTTATATCAGTACAAGTTTGAATTAACCTCCTGTACTTCTCCCCAATCTGTGTTGCATGGTAATACAGACTGTCTACAGTATAGTTAGTCTAAGTTTTCCAAATCCTTTCACATATAAGCCAGAAACTTCCAAACTTCTCAGGGCTTATGTGATCTCACCMYTGCCTTTTCCTTTTCCCCTGTTTCYATCAGTTCCTGTCATTAAGCAGCAGCCCACACTGCTGTGCAAGTGAATCAGCAGGGGGCTTCATACACTGTAGTGTCATTGCCCTAGAGTCACTTCATTGTTCTGGAGCCTAAAGCACTGAATTACTTCCAGGAGAGTCTCATTTTGACATGTGATAGCAAGGGGAACCTGGGATGTAGTTTTGGACAATACGGCATTGATGGATGCTTTCAGGGGAGCACTGCGCTGCTTCATTTCACATTCTTTTGCTTATGTGCATGTGGGAGTTGGGCTTTCATTTCTCAAAGGCATTACTGTGATGAAACATTTCTGTATTTCTCCTTTGTGACAAGACTGTCGTTCCCATTTCTCACAAGAACAATGGAGAGATGATCACCTAGCTGCCACTGCATGATTCAAATGTGGTCAGACATCTACAAACTTTTCCATTGTGGGAGATTATATGGTGCATGAGGAAAATGYTAAATTTTGCTTACTTTCCTTCATAAATGTAAATGCATCAGTATTAGATGGCAAATACATTAACTATTCCTCCTCATTTTCCTTAGACACATTGAAAATCGGCTCATGTACCTGTGGTGCAGTCCAGATTACAGTAGAATTTAAATTCTTATCKGTGTTAGAAGAAAATTTACAACTGTCAGTAAAGTTCCAAAAGAAGAAGTAAGCTCTTGTTACTCATTGAAGCAGGTTTTACAGTATCCAGAAGTATGGCAATCCCAAGCAGYAGGGAGAACAAATCAGACTGTCGAAATAAATGTCAGAGGCCTGAGAAGTGGCAAGTTAAATAGGCGCCAGGAAGCCAGGCTTGACCAACTCACTAATATTCTACAGTGACATGCCTGGCTTGATAGACAAGATAGGAGCACAGGTATATTTCCTATCAGGCAACTGCCCTCATGGAGGCTTTTGTCACTGCCTGCCATATGATCCTCGTCGAGAAGCCAATGAATTGAGGGCTGGATGAGCAAGTAGTGAAATTGGTTGAAAAATGATCATAGTGCAAAGTGTAGCTGATGGCCAGTGACTGGAGTTCAACATCTTCACTAACRAGATCACAGGAGAGACTGGARCAGAGCACACYCTCAGCAAGTTTGCTGATARCACAAACTGGGAGGAGTGGCTGATACACCAGAGGGTTGTGCTGCCATCCAKAGGGACCACGAAGGGCTGGAGARATGGGATGACAGRAACTGCATGGATTTCAGCCATGGAAGTGCAAAGTCCTACACTCTGCACCAGTACATGCCRGTAGCCATCCAACTGGGAAGCAGCTCAGCAGAGAAGAAGGGAGGACATGGTGGACAACAAGTTGACCATTAGCCAGCAATGTGCCCTAGCCGAAGAGGTGAATGACATCCAGGCTTGCACTAGTAAAAGTATTCCCAGCAGGTCAAGGGCGGTAATCTTTTTGCACTGCTCAGCATTGTGAGGCCACCCATGAAGTGCTGTCTCTAATTCTGAGCTTTTCAGAACAAAAGAGACAGTTATATGCTGGGAAAAGTCCAGTGAAAGGCCTGGAGCATTTCTCCTATGAGGAAAGGCTGAAAGAGCTCAGGCTGTTTAGCCTGAAGGTGGAATCTTATCAGTGGTTTCAGCTACATAAAGGGAAGGGGCAAAGAGGGTGAAGCCCAGACCCTTTCCACCRGTACCCAGTGACAGAACCAGAGGCAATGGGCACAAATTGAAACACAGAAGGTTCSCTCTGARCAACAGAAAACATTTTATTCACCATGGGGGAGGGTGCCTGGGGATGGGATACAGGTTGCCCAAATAGGATTTAGAGTCGCCTCTTTTGGAGATATTCAGCAAGCCAACTGGACATAGTYCTCRACAACTGGATCTAGRTGACCCTGTTTGAGCAGGGGTGTGGACAAGGTGAYGTCCAGAAATCTTTCCAACCTCAACCATCCTGTGATCCTGTGAATTCTGAAGCAACACCTTCAATGTCACACCTTCAGTATGACACTGCCCCTGAAACCCTGCACATTATTTGCTTTATTTTGATGGTGAAAGAATGTGGAAACGTTCCCAGCATAGGTCAAAACACTGCGGACAAAATTCTGCCTTTGATTATAGCAGTGCACAGTGAAAGGAAACTACATTCTAGCTTAATCCATCTCTGGATTTGCATTGGCACAACTATAACTATAAGGAAAATTAAGTCCTATAGTCTGCATGGGGCCAGTATGATCCGTTGTTGGTGTGATTGTGTGATGGATGCAGTTCTGGGAACTCCGTGTTTGTTCCCTATCATCAGTTACGGTACTGTAACTGCAGTGTGCGGATCTGAGGGCTGCCAGACCCTAAACTTGCTTTGCTTATGTTCACCAGCATTCAAGGCACTGCTACCTGCGCTTGAAGATAAACATGTGCAGTGATGCAAAATAAGAGGCTGGACATAACATACAGCTGGTACTCTGCCTGAGGAAAGCAGGAGGTGGAAAAGAAGTGAGAGAAAAGGTTGTTGTGATAACTGGGCTTGCATTYGGGCGCAGGCTGTCAGTAGTAAGTATCTGAGGCAATGGCAGTGAGTGCCAGTGATTTTGCCCATGAATGAGCCATCAGAAGGGCTAAAGCAACAGGATCAGTGCTTTTGCTTCTCCAGCAAAAAAAGCAAACCCAGAGCTTATTTGGCTTTGTGCAAACATAAATGCAAAGTGTGCCTGAATCCCTTTGTTACAAAGGAGCATAACAAAGCAGCCCGTATCCAGTGTTTCCCACTTAGGCTTTCAAAATATCTCTTCTGAGGACTCAGTTATGTTTAACTGCCTCTATTGACTTAGGGTAGAGATTAAGCTAAACATACATCTAATGTCTTAAGCCTTTTAAAGTATCTTTTTTAAGTGCAGGTATTTGTTTTCTGAAGATTATAGATATAAATAGATATAAATAAATATAAATAGATACAAAATTCTGAAGATGATTATATATGTATGTGCAAGAATATAAATATAAATATAAATATAAATATAAATATAAATATAAATATAAATATAAATATAAATATAAATATAAATATAAATATAAATATTGCAGACACACAGTACCTGAATAATTGGCTGTTGTCCTCTCAAAGGAGGTTTCCATTCATTTCTTTGAAATAAATCTTTTTTCTTGACAGGCAGCACCATTCCAGATTCTGGAGAAACTGGATCCTGGACTATTTCTTTCTGAAGCTTATATGCTTTTTAACAGTAAGAGATTAAAAAATTACATTCTGTGCTCTCTATGTGATTAATGATCATGTGGTCKCAAACCAAAGCAGGGTGCCCACACCTAACACTGACAGGTTATGCTAATTAACATTCCTTACGTCCTTTCACCATCATCACCATACTTCACACCTCCCAGGTGTTCTGGTTTTCATTCTGAGAATGGCATGTTTTTGAAAACATGATTTGACACATTCATAKAAAGAGGATCTKATTGATTAGTTTCACAAAACACACYGAATAAGAGGGAGACCCTTCTAAACTAATGTTGATTTCATGCTAGTACCAAGAACACAATGCAGGAGGTCTGATTCACAGGCTCTAGCTGTCTACCTGCCTAGGCACTCCCTTTCTAAAGCCAGACCTCCATACTCTACAAATCACTAGGCAATCTTGTAGTACTTGTGAAATTTGAAAAGAAAGGCTGAAAGGTGAAAAATCTACCTTATCAGTGTCCTATGTAGGAGAATACAAGTACAGACCATTCCAGTGTGGTCAGTCATTATTTTGCAAATATCTTAGCTGCAGTACTGAAAAGCAGTATCCTTTGGATTAAGTAGTTTCTAAGTGAGTTAGAATTTTGAAAAATACATTTTTACTGTTTTATAAAATACTATGGAGCATGTTTTGAAAGATTGATGCATTTTTTCACATAGTAAGGACGCTTTTCATGTGACAGACCTAAACTAAACCAAAGCCTCTCACTTTTGGAAATACTATTTTTTAAAGAACAAAGATTAATATTTCTGCACTTTCCTATGGCAACCCTTCTAGACAAACATAGTTAACGAGCAAGTCCTAAAGTGGTCTCTCCCTGAACAGGACAGCAGTGCCCTGTCTGGGTAAATGGTTCTGCTCTCGCAGTTCTCTCCTCTATTTAACTTTGGTGAAACTCTTTACCCAAATGTGCAGTAAAGAACTGTTGGAGAAAGTTACTGCCAGCAATTGTATCATAACTAASTAATGTTATTGCAGAACTAATGATAAGTAATATTATTATCATTACCTTGTATTTGCTTGGTTCCAGATTGGGAAGCTGAAGGCCTTTTCCTGTGTATCACAGTGTGATTGAGTTCTTCCTGTGCTACCTATTAGGAAAAAAGGTATCTCCTATAACTGTTTATACTACTGTGATATACATTTTCTCTCAGCAAGCAACAGTACAGTCACTTACCTCAGGGGGCAAATACCTGAGAACAAATTTCTGCAAGAAGGGCTTTCTTAGAATAGAATTGATGGATGGTCTATCTCTCGGAGGTATTTTAAATAACTGGGAAATTAATATCCTCAGATCATAGGAGTAGTTAGGAGACACGGGTTGAAAACGTCCTCTGCAAATCTTCAACACCAGTTCATGCAAACTATTGCCTTSAAACTTAATTAAGGAGAACAATAAAAAGAAGACAGTAAGTACTGCTGGTTCAGAATGATGGGCTAGACAGGCCAGCTTGAGAAAAGGAACTTGTTGACTCAGTCACAGAATGGTTTGAATTGGAAGACACCTCCTTGCCATGGACAAGGACACCTTCTGTTAGACCAGGCTGCTCAAAGTCCTATCAAACCTAGTCTTGAACACTTCCACTTCAGTCCTCTCAGTTCATAGTTCTCTTAAGAAGCCAGTATCAATAAAGTTTGGGTTAATAATAATAATAATAATAATAATAATAATAATAATAATAATAATAATAATAATAAAAAAATAATAGGTTAGGGTCTTAGGGTCTTAGGCAAAAAAAATAAAAAAAAAAAGCAAGTTCTTTCTAAAATCATTCTTTTATTTATGTGGCTATTTTGAAGGTGGTAGAATTGAAATTTACCTTAGCTTCACTTATATTTCCTGTCTACATCTGCACTGAGTTGCAGTGTGCAGCAATACATAATAACAAAACTACTATTCATACAAAATAATATCTCATGTTTTGTCACTTCGTGAAATCAGCAGTTTTCCCCAGCAGTATCTCCCTATCCTCAGCACAATTGCTCTCCCTRTTAGTGCTGCTCTACCTTCTCCCACATTCAGCCTCAGCAAAAAGTCAACATCTGCTGGTCCCAGGAATCTAATCTTTTTCCTGTTGTCAAGATTAGTGTCTGCTATGTTCCCTTCCCCCTGTAATAGTCACAAGCTGAGGATTACCTGAGGCTCAGACCAGGCTGAGGACAACACAACTTCCTGAAGATGCTATCTCAGTTATTTTCTGACATTAACGTGCTTTCAAACAAAATAAAACCTTTAGGAAAATGCTTCTGGGGACTCAAACCACTTGCTGGGGGAATGTGGGTTTTAAGAACTTGAGTAAGTATAGATTGATATTTTCAAACAGAAATKAGTAAAATTATATACCTAAGCTTAACCTTGAAGTCTGGCTTTAATTCTTTCCATTGTTCATCTGTCTTGAAAAATATATATTTACTCTTTTAAAAGAGTAAATATATGTTCAAACTATGTATACACACATGCATATATATATATATAAGTTACAGGAATACTACATAATACATTTAATTTTTAAGCACAAAACAGATACAATATGAAGAGTTAAACGCTACCAGTTGTTCTTTGATATCAATAAATAAGAGGAAAATAATTCCAATAGCTGACTGAGAATACYGTTATTACTACAGGCTTTGCAAGGCAACCACTGTATTTTCTGATAAAATAGTGACCTGATTGTACAGTACTTACTGGATGTTTTAATGCACACAGCTCATAAAGCACACAGCCAAGAGACCAAATATCTCTGTGAATAAGAAATAATTAAAGTTTCAGTGAAAAGCCTGCAACATTTTCATCCATATAATCAGTACCTCTTCTCAGCTCCCAATTTATTACCATTATTCTGTCACAGATTAATACTGGTGCAAGTTTTATTTTTTCTTAAGACACACTAAAAAGAACAACTAGAAGTATTTTTAGTTGCAGCACCAATGTTACCATGGTATCTAATTAGGTGTTATCGTAATTGGAAAAGGCACATGATACAGAACGTCTGCTTAATATTTCTAGCAGAATGAAGGACAAAGCTGACTGCATAGTTAAGGAGACAATAAGGGAATAAACTTGTCTGAATAGCACGTCAGAACTGAGATGCTACTATGGGCTCCAGAACATTTGGTGTCCATGATATCCCCCATGCAGAGGAAGGGGTCTAGGCCCACTCACCTCTTGACTTTGCAGTGTTTCTTGTCTGGTATTTTGTGGTAAGCTTCAATCTAATGTGTCTTTCCTGCAAGTGGCTACTGCAAATCTYCAAAGCAGCCGAACTAGCAGCTTTCATTTTAGTGTATTTTTATAAATTATAAATGAGTGTATCAAAAATTCATGAACTTGGAACAGTAAACTGTATTAGTTATTGCATCTTGGAAACAAGATAAACTTAGTAATTGATGGAGAAGCAGATAAAGCAAAGGGAAAAWTACTGGTTTACATTTCCCACCACTACTAACAAGGAGTATTAATAGAGAGTTTAAAATAGAAGTATTTTTGTAAAGCCAAAAATTTTAATTAYGTTAAGTCTGTGGATTAATCACAGCAAAGTCATGATTTCTCTATTTTGGACACTGCAAGTCCAATRCTACTGACATTGTTGTATAGTATAAAATGGTTGCTGTATATGATGATGCACCTAATTATTGCACACAATAATACAAAACTTCAYGAAGGGTGACCAAGAGAAATTCCTGGTGCCCCACACAAATACTAATTTAAACCATGATAGTCATGAGCTGAGTCCTTTCATGCCTGCATGTCCTCGAGCACATATGAAGGAAAGACACAGACTTACGTTTTGTTGTTGTAAGGTCGATTTTCACATATCTCAGGTGAAAGGTAATACGGGGTCCCTACACAGGTGTGGGCAAACTCTGTAGTGCTAAAGAAACACAGTGAACAAAAAGGCCTACACACTGAAAACGTTTGTAAACAAAGTTGACCTAGAGACTTCTCTGCCCCAGGTTAAAAGCCTGTGGGGAACATAATTTCTCCTCTCCAAACAGCTGAAAATGGAACATCCCATGAAAACCTACAGTATTTCCCAGTTCTGTGTAAAAATGACCCCMTATTTTAATAGTGGGGAGTGTTTGTACTTCAACAGAAAGCACAAGAACTCCCTGCCCTTATCTCAACCCATTGCYTTTCATTATAGCTTCTCTCCTCTGTCCAGCTGAGAAGGGGAGTGACAGAGCAGCTTTGGTGGACACATGGTGTCCTGACAGTGTCAACTCCCCACAGAAACTGAATTCAGTAGTTACATGAAGAAAAACAAAATCAAGCTCCAATTATATTGTTGTATAAGCCCTTAAATACTTTTTAAAATGTCTATACTTGGACATTCAAGTTTTGATGCCTACTTCCTGTCTGCTATGTATTCTTCTGCTGAGTAGCAGCAATCCTTACAGCAAYTATCCCCAGAACACTGCTGAAAGAAAGCACTTTGGGCATTAGTAATTTACATGCTGAGAGTTGGGTTCTGTCAAGGACAATCAAAAAGTACAAAAAGAGACAAAATATAAGCATTTTCCTGTTGTTAACATGCTCCCTGGCGTGTTTTGGCCACACCTGGCCACTACACAGGATAGGGCAACCTTGTCCCCAGAGTCATTCCACATAAGGCCCCCCTTTTTGGGAGAACAATACAGATGCAAGCCCAGCCATGCCATGCTCTCAGRCCCAGGTTGTCATTCCGGCTCTTTYTAAAAAAWTAACATAGATTCAGTCTTGGARGACACACAAAGAACATCTGYACAAACTCTATTCTTAAACTCTTTCTTCAGTTTTTAATGCTCTTCACTTTTGTTTTTATGAGGAAACAGAAGTTATTACCGACAGCTGCATGAGGAGGAACTGCACCTCCAGAACCTCTTTATGTCAGTTCCACAGAGAATAGAAAAACCAGTAGCTTCTTYACCCTATGTCCTATACGTGGCAGAAGTTCAGTTACTAGGCTAGGTACATCTGTGATCCATGCAGGATGGCATGTTTTAAGAAAATAGGAGAAAATGTAKTGTCAGACCCTTTGTACCCCACACTCCTTGAGCAAGCACAATCCACAAACATTTTGCATGTTCAGGCTGCATTTTGAACATTCACAAACAGACCTGTTTGGTGCAGGYCACAGACTAAGCAAAAACCATGCCTACCTGTTCAGCTGTCTTGCTATGCCAAAGTCCCCAAGCTTCGCTAYCTTTCCATTATTGCTAAGAAAAACATTCTGCAAATAAAACCGAAAGTGGTAGGCGGAAATGAAAGTTGGCAGAGCTCCTCAAACATATTTTTCACAGGACAAAATAATCCTCTCTCCAGTACCAGTTTTAYTACCTGCGCTTTTACATCTCTGTGTAAAATCTTCTTATCGTGAATATGCTTCAAGCCCAAGGAGATCTGCACAAACCAACTGAGAATCTGCAACGAAAGTTAAAGRGAGGAGATACCTATGAATTTGTGTGACTCTAACGGGGTATCTTACCAAAATAAACAAAATAAAGACAAAAACAAAATCTAAATTAKATAGAACATATAAAATGCAAAACTGTAAAAATGTATTTTTGATGTTAATGTCATAGACTTCTCCTTTCTACTTAGTGCTATCACTAAACTAAATGGAAATAGATACCTGCTCCACTTCCTTTATCCCCATCAAGTTTTCCCTGACTGTGCCAGGACATGCACTTGAACAAATGCTTAAGAATCATGCCAATGGAGACTAAGAATAATAGAACTTTTTTAACAAGAGAGAGTGCAAATAACTAAGACAGAATTGGCACGTGTCTTCTTAATCCTGTGTGATGGAAGTGATGCCACCCAGTTGTAGTATTTGTAGTACTACTGAATGTGGTCTAGAAAACAAAAAAAA
>NW_026623310.1:1757123-1816185 GCF_030028575.1 Malurus melanocephalus
CAACTGAAATGTGGTGATAGAAGTAAGCTATGAAGAAACTTGCAAAGTAAGTCAGCACATCTGACTTACMGCACAGTGTTTATCCATTATCCTTCACTCAGTACAGCTTTTAAACATACATTAAACTTTCAATATACACATGTATTCTTAAATAAGGRCTTTTGGACTAAATCCAGAAACAGAACTACAGTGTGCTTATATGCTTCTATAGTTAGGAAAGTTCATGTACATGAAGAATGAATTATTCAAGTAATAATCTTCTGTTTAGTAATGCTTCACATTAAATAGATGATTTCCTGAATAGGGCTGTGCCACAAATAAAGCTTTCTCAGAAGTTCATTTGAAAATATAAAGATATTTTATGCTATTATGTTAAATTGGGCAATTTGCTTTCCTTTGGTCAGGAGATGGTYTCTATAATTCATTCTTCTGTCTGTATTTCCTTTACCTTTCTCTGTATATGCATTATTCTGTATTGCTGTCAASGGATTTGTGTGTTGGTTCTCTCCTTTGTGCTTCCATGATCTGTGGGTTTGTCTTCTCTTTATTTTCTTTCATGTTCTCTCTGTCTCTAGTATGACTCCCTACAGGATCTTAAAACTCATTATTACTGAACCAGTAATTCACTTTCAACTGATTTCTACACCAAGGACTTCTTCTTTTACTACTGAAGCAAAAATAAAAGTTACAATACTTTTTTTTTCTGCCAATTTTATGTCTTAGAGTGTATTTCCACTAGCAGGTTGGATTCTATCTACTTGGTTTCTAWGCAAAATTTCATTGTACCTGCAAAAGTAGGTTTTATTTATGAATAAATAACCCCAGAGTTCCGTAACTAATTCCTACATGAAGAAAATTCCCTTCAGAAAGCTAAGAGCTAGTAAAAAATTAAAGGAATAAGCAAGGAATAGTGGGAAATTCTACTTCTGTGAACTGCAATACCTGTTATACTCACCTGTTTACAAAATATAATATATGTGAACATGGTCCAAAAGCAGTCAGATACCTGGGCTTGTTTCTTTGTGCTGGTTTCACAATTTAAATGGCTTCAGAGAAGTTTTGACTCAAATTAAATGAATGAGAGATYTACCACAGACTTCAGTATAAAGCAGGATATGCCATGATGCAAATAGCGCCAACAAATAAGGAATTTGTATACAATACATTCCCCCCCATAATTCAAAAACGCTATTTAAAAGAAGATCTTCATGGTTTAATGGGTATATTACTAATATAAAGAAAAARTATGCCCATGATGGAAGGAGCAATGGGAGAAAGAGGGGATTAAAAAAGTCATCATCGTGCTAATGAACTCATTTCAGATCTTAAAGAGCTTAAAAAAACCCCTCCTACACGCCAACTAAAATTACCAAAGATTTCTTTAAAAGTTCAGTTATTACTGGATAGTTCAAGCCATGTGTTTCATGTTGTATGCCCTTCCCTCTGAAGAAAATGTCWTTCACCTGGTCCTCGTCAAACAGCACTCCATGCTGCATATTTATCCGCTTCATTAAGTCTCCACCATCACAGTATTCCATCACAATATATAGCTTGTTCTTTTCTGAAAGGAAAAGCRTAATTTTCCTTTATGCCTTTATTATTCATTAACACAGCAGTAACTGATTTTTATTTTATACAGTCCTCTCAAAAAGTAGCAGTTAACCTCTACCTAATCCTCCATTTCAAAGACTGAGAAAAAAATGATACCTCCAGTGAAACTTGATGCAAAAATAAGACATGAAAATAYATTTAATTAGAGATTCAGCAAAATATTAAATAAATGAGGAAATCCTCAAGAGATCCCACTGGCAKATGTTCTTACAGGAAACTTAGCAGAATGCTTCAAAGTTCAGTTTTTTGCTCAATAAGTAAGTATACAGTAAAGCTTAGGGAAAATGTTAAAAATAGACAGTATTCCAAACAGTAAAAATAAACACCAGCACCTGCTTAATATGGAAATTCAACCTATTCTTACCTCTCTGGGGTTCAGATTTACATGTCCTGTAAAACATTTACAGTTCTGGTCACAGAGAACARTTTGAACAGAAGCTGCAACTATAGATTTTATTACATAAGGCATTGCTTATGACAGATGCCAGCAGGAAAAATAAATACAGGGAATGAGCTTTCATGTTGAATAGAATTCCTTCTATCTCTTATGGTCCTGAAGAATTCTTWATCCTTGAGTGATATTTCAAAACAATGTTTCAAGAAAAAAGGCTAGCACAGCATTATGAGATTGAAATTGGATCCATGGAAAGGCCGTGCTGTATCAAGGTATGAAATGCCAATACTGTTTTTACATCCCAGATGCTGAAAGACTTTTGCAGATTTACTAATAGGTTGTGTGACAATTTAATGGCCTCTTTTTGTGCTTGCCTGTTCTGTGTGTATGTATATGCATGAATAAGTATGTATGTATGTGTGTATGTATGTGCAATGTAGGGATCACATTCATATAATGTCATGTGTACATGATGTGGATAAACAAAATTTAACGAACCTGAGGTCAGATCAGATGAAACGATCATTCTATTTCTTGCCTATTTCATCAGYCTTTTGCCCTATTTAATCAGCCTGTTCCTTGCTAGACTCAAAAGCTCTCTTCCATTGAAACTACCAGAAAATTCCCTTTAAACTCTGGTCTCCTATAAAAGATCAAAACTCAAGTTCTACTTATACAGTACACACACCCCAGRATGTAGGATTCATGTCACAGTACCCACTCACACACATGAAAAGCACAAGCTATGCCTGAATTTGATGGCTGATGTCCATTTTTAGGAGTTGAGACCTGTTCCCACTTCTTAGTAAAASGTTAGGGACAGGGCTAAGGTTGGTCAACACTAACAATGTAGGTTCTCTGCCTTCCACTCCTTTCGCCGAAATTAAAACAGAAATGTTGGAAGTAAACCTTGCAAAGAAGCATAGAAGGTTACGATATTTGCATGCTTCATCTTGGCCAGAAGAATGACTTCTTTCTCAGAGGCTTCTTTTTCTTTCACAGGCATCTACAAAGAATTAAGAAACTAAATGCTAGCAATGATGTATTTAACTTTTCAAAAATAGTTACATCATTAGCAAACCATTCCCACTGATACAAAAATAGTGTACYAAGACAATGTAGAAATATTATATAATGTATATATAACATAAAACAAAAATGTGTTGTGTGTTTGGAACATTACTGAAGTCAAACCAAATTTTGACATTTTATAAGCAGGCATATGTGTACTTTTAAACTTAAAGAATTTAAACTCTAAAGAATTCCCCTAAGAATTTGAAGAACATGGATCTAGATAATTCTGTAATGGTAATATGGGTGATGTCAAAAGATTAAAGTAAAAAGAAAAAAAGTCCTTCATTTTACTGGTGTTACCTGTTTTTGTAGCATTTCGGGCAAACTCTCTGCTCCGTTACATTAATGGAACAATTATATTTAGTTTACTATGATCACACCATCAATACTACTTAAAATTTCATTTCTCTGAGTATCTATCCATCAAAATGTCCTYTTGTATTTATAAACAGCTTCTTACCCTCATTCTTAAGAAATAGTTTTGAAATGTAATCCTCAAAGATTCAAAAATCAGGAAGTGAATAAAATACACTCTACCATATAAAAAAAAAACCCCTCATTACTTCAAAGTAGTTATTTTCTGTATCCAGCTTCTGATTTTTGAACAAGTGGGATCCACAGTATTGTTTAATTATCAGCCATTCTTCTAATTGTACATCAAATTCTAAGATTAGAAATGCATGGGGTTTATTGGTCATGAGCAGAGAGAGAAATTATTGATCTTTTCATTTAGCTGTCTTTACTCATGTACCAGTTTTTCTGGGTTTGAATCTGGAAGGTATACAGCTCTTTCTAGAACTCTTCTACTGTAATTCTCTAATATATTAGAAATTCACTAGTGTGGCCCAGAATAGCAACAGACCTGTCAAAAGCATGTAGGCACTCATCGAAATTCACTGTTAAAACTCCTGTATTAGAATCACAGAGATTTTAATTGCCTTTATGGAATCAGRCACAGCAGTGCTGTTCCTCCAACACCTGAGCAAGTGGTCCTAAGCTTCTTCAATGGGAAGAAAGAGAGAAGTTTTATGGTCCAATTGACCTTGTTCTAAATCAGAAATCTAAAACACAYGTGATCAGCAGCTTCCTAAAGAGATGTATTTCTCTAGTTCTCCTTGAAAGGCTCCTTGAGCCAAGCAGCTCCGATGCTTACAGCAACAGACTGAAAAAATTAAAATCAGACGAGATTCATCGAACTGCCATAAACATAAACTAGAATTCAAAAGACTCCATTGTGAATTAATCACATCTGAAAACACGGATGTGGGGAAAAAGGAAATTAAAAAGTTTAGAGAACTGTATCACAGAATTGTGATTTGTGATTTCGCTGGCAATACGTTCATTGTCGTTGAATCAACTATTACAAAATTTGAATTAGGCAGTGTCACATATTGTAGGAAGAAAGAAGGTTTGAAAAGAACAAAAATGCAGTAAAAAGCAAAGAATATCAAAATACGTGTTTCATCTATGACTTTAAAATAATAAATTAGCAATGAATACAGTCTTGAAAGTTTAGCTGTATGTAATTGAGATGGGACTACAAAGAAGATAAAACATAACCCAAGTTCATACCCAGCGAAATGCAAATAGCACAATCTGGTAAATATAATTCAGGTTGTTTTACCTTAYTCAAATTGATCTCTTTGATAACACATGGCTCATTATCCATTTTCCCTTTTGCCAAGAATATTTTGCCAAAAGATCCTTCTCCAATTTTTTTTATGATTTCATATTTATCCATGATGTATTCGTCTTAAAGCAGTGGCTAAAATAAAAATTCCTCAAATTAGTACTGCACAAAGTCAGTGCTTTAATATCCGAGTTGGTGCTACTAAAATAGACAYTACCTTTTAAGACTGTCATTTTTATTACTTTTTATAACATTACTGCTGCTGATACTTCCTAAAAATATCATGTCCTGGAAGTATGCAAATKATTGCAGATCTTAACTTTTAATAAGCAGCAAGTTTATGAGAGTCTCATAAAGAAAAGCGCAGTATCCCCTAAAGTTAACACAAGAAAAAGAAGTACCAAGTGCCGTCCAGGATTATGATAGGATTTTGTAAAGTGTGACATTATTTCATGAAGTGAACAATACCGTGGAATTTTAATATTAAAAAATAATCTATTTCATGTTGATTTAGTTTATAGTAATGTTGGCAGCAAAATGAAAAGCCACTGCATTTTGCGGGAGATCAAGTGAAGTCGGGCACTAGCGGTCGTCTGGAAACCTCTGTGAGGAACACTGAGGTCACTGGGTAGTTGCAGCGCTTCCGTAGGCAAAGCTGCACACCTAAATATGAGCTGACACTACAAAACTGCTCTTATTAGTGATCCTGACTTCCAGCAGGGGAGATTGGCTCCGATACGAGACGTTCCGTGTCAGGCAAGCTCTGCAATGGGCATCATCGCTGGCAGTTTCCGAGGGTCACCGGCAGTGCCGGCAGGGCGACCTTGGGGCGTTTGTGATTTCGGTGTCTGGATCAAAGCCAGCTCTTGCTGGCAGTCACAGGTGAGAAGCGGCGCTGGGGACAGGTGCCCGCACAGGGATGCGCTCTGCCAGGGCTCAGCCCCGCCACACGCCGGGATGGGCAGCGCACGGCAGARACGCGCTGGGGAGGGAAGGGCGGCAGGGCCAACTCCTCCCGTTCAGCAGCGCCTGCACCGAATCCCGGGGGTGGCCAAAGCGCTGCTCGGGGCTGGGACAGACGGACCGRCTGGCGCGGGGAAGGGCTGCCGCTGGGGAACGTCGCTTCCCGCCCGGCTGCCCCGCATCCCCATGGCGACGGGACGCGCCGGCGGRCAGCCCTTGCCGGGGCCTCCCTGCSCTRCSGACCCGCTCGGCCCAGCTCGGTCCGGCTCAGCCCGGCCCGATTCGGCCGGCCCCAGCCCCGGCARAGGCCGGGGACACCGGGGGGGACACGGTACCTGCGTACGCTCGGCCGCCTCCGGAGCCCGCCCGGCCGGGAGGAGGAGCCGCTCCCGCTCCGCGCCCCGCCGGAGGTGTGGCGCTTGCAGTGCCCTTAGCGAGCGGCAGGAGCCTTATTTCCATCACATCAATCACCCCTCCTTCTCACGAACACAGACTTTTGGTTTGGATGGTCAGTGGTAAGAATGGGGTGGCCGGGAAGGAAATCTGGACTGCCTCAAGGTCTTGAAGCCTTGGTGGAAAATATATGTGCAACACGGGAGTTGTGGTATGAACCGTATCAGAACAGATTTCCTAAAGCTTTCCTTGTGCATTATWTCAAATATTATTTATTACACGGACATAGTCCGGGACAGCTTCCCCTGGAGAACTCTGCCCTGAAGTGTTTATGCTCACCCTTGCTACACTTATCTTGTAAAGTGTCTATTTAGAACCCAGTAACAAGCACAGACCCTAATCATGACACTGCCCATAGCACTCTCTGCAGCAGAAGTGTGTCTCCGATCAAAGTCAGAAAATCTGTCCATATTTATGAACGTATTTACTTCCTTTCACACATGCAAAGGCATGTGAAAAACCGTTTGCACTGAATTAAGGCAAAAGTTCAGACTCARAGAGTTTTCAGGGGATCAATAATTGCATGAACTAAAGCCTCAAACATTTATCGTAGCTACTGTCTCCCATAACATGCTCTTCAAACATCAGTTACACCTGCTATGTACATATTTGATTTGTGTGGCAAGGTTTTGGTACCAGTGAGAAGCTACAGGGATGGCATCTGCCAGAAGCTTCCTACATGTTTGACAGAGCCAATGCCAGCCAGCTCCAAGACAGACCTWCCCACTTGTGTCCCTGTCCCCTTCTCTCTTCTTTAGCCCAGAGGCACTACCACCATTGCTGATGGGTTTGGCCTTGACCACTGAACTGAAATTGAGTCCAGGAAGAAGGAAGGATGGGAGAAAAGTGGTCTAGGATTTGGATCTATTTCTCATTACTCTGCTCTGGTTTGGTTGGTAATAAGTTAAATTAATTTCCTGAAGTCAAGTCTGTTTTGCCTATGCCATAACTGGTGAGTGATCTCTCCCTCTGCTTATCTTGACCTATGAGCCTTTCATTAAATTTCCYCTCCCCTGCGCAGCTGAGGAGGGGAGTGACAGAAAGGGTTTGGTGGGCACCTGGTGTCTGCCCAGGGTCAACCCACTATAATGCTGCATTTCAGTATGTAGTCAGGAAAAGAGCCTTTACACCTTCTCATAGTGCTACACTATCACCTTGAAAGATGACAAGAGGACTTTGAAGAATGCTATTATTTGACTGAACATTTCTGAAAAGATATTATCAACTCAAAATACATTTAATACATGGACTTGTTTAGCTACTGGCAAGTTTCTTTCTAAAAAGGTATATTGTGCATTTTCCATCCTTAGTTTTGTGATACAGAAAACATGACCACTCAGATTTTTGTGACAGAAATTATTTAATTCATAACCAATTATAAAAAAAAATTTGGACACAAGCACACCTAACTTCACTCATTGTCGGTAAGTTTTCACTCATCAAGTTTTCAGTCACTCTGGTTCAATACCATTTTCAGTTCTGATACCCAGTCCAGGTCGCCTTCCTCAAAGTCCCTAAAAATAGATTTCAAAAACTGTTGTTTTGAAAAGCAAAATACAACTTCATGAATCTTTATTTGCTAGTTKCCCCCTGCCCCCAAATTACTCTGTAAAAATATCAGCACAAGAGACTTATTTCCTGCACCATTGTGATTAGGGAACCAATAGRTGTTCTCTTAAGAATTTATAAAAGCAAAGCCAAACTCACACACTAAGAGACTGCAAATGTGTTTATATTGATAGCTTGTAGCTGAACTGCAGCAGTACAGGCCTATGTGGTTCATGTCTGTGTGCCACAAAAATAAACAGTGACACAAATTGAGATTCTAAGCATCTAAGAACCACCTCCGAAACACACACACATCCATAAACCACAGTATTTTTGTTCATATATTCTAAGACATCAAATGCCACTAAATTTCAATTTCATTATGTAAGAGAGGGATGGATTTAGATACTGATAAAAATACTGATTTTTTTTTTCAGGGCAATGTTATTTAGGAAAAATCTCTTTGAGGAACCAAAGAAAACATAAATGCAAGGATGTCATCTGGACATACGTGTCATCTTCATCAGATCTAGGTTCAAGTCTCTCAGAATCTATAACAACAGCTTCATGTTCACCATCTACTTCATCAGATGCTTCAGTTTCCTCAGAAAGTGGACCTCTTAATATGTTTTCGGAAGCTTGGAAAATATAAAAATTTAAATGTCACCAAAATATTTTAATTTTAAAAGTAAAGCAATTAAGAATATAAATACAATGTGGTCTTTCTAATTTGTCCCCAGTTCACAGCAGATTCCAGGACAAGCTGTGACCTATTTTAAGTGGGAAGATAAACTACTAAGGTAACTGAAGTGCAGAACAAGTATGTGTGACTGTGGCTCTACACATCTTCAGACGGCAGCCATATTCAGCTGTGGCATCTGACTATCCTGCTCTCAAACCTAAGGCAGTGGTGCCTTAGCAAGGATGGATTTAGCTGATGGGGCTACAGTGTGTTTACTGCACCTCCCTCCCTCACACACACAGACACACACCAGGCTGCTCAGCAGGAGGGAGGACATGAGGTGTCTGTGTTTTGCCACAACCTCATTCAACTGTTGAGCTGCAAGTGAAAGTCCATCATGAAGAGTTCATCATGTGCTGGAGATGCACAATCGTGAATCACAATTTGAAATCACTTGTGAATTTCAAACCTGGCTTTTTAAAGTCCACATTTCACTTGGTAAACTTAAAAAATCCCAGAAACTAGCCCTGTTGTGATATGAATTCAAGTGCACTCTCTGTATACATAGGGGCTGCGTATGAAAAAACAAAAAAGGAAAACCTTTTATTAATAAACCTGTTTGCAAAAACCCGTTTGCCCAGAAAATGAGGCTTTACCTGCTTTATAAATTGTGTATGTTTTAAATGCTAAGCTGATATCTGCATTGCTGAGCATGTTCATCAGGGTCTCAGGGGGTTCCTTGCTCCACTGCTTCCGTGGCTTATTTGCACTGCAGTTTATAACACCACCATCTGGATATAAAATAATTCATAAATAGTACTTCGATAAAAATTTCATTAGCTGCGTGGATTACATTCAAGAACACACTCRAGAAAAATACTGGAAGAAAAGAGTCTATAGAACTCCATCTATAGTACCACTGACCTCTCAACAAACTGAGGTTGACACTTAACATTGAAAGAAAGAAAAGTTACAGAAGGCCACAGCAGAACSTCCTGCTGCCAGGGAGCTAGCAGGAACTGGGTGAGGAGTGTGAGGAGTCAAGAGTCTCTGCCAACTTTTGTGGTGGCTCTGCAAGTCTCATAAAATGCAGCCTGAGGCTCTTTTTGTGCTTTTTAATAGCAGAACATCTAAATATATGCATTCCCCTGTCCTCTTCCCTTGCCTTGTGTGTAATTATCATATAATATTCCCACCACACTTGGGAATTTTCTAACTACTCATATCTCGATTATTTCTTTCCTGAGCATTTATTCACATTTACCTAGAATACGTATCTAGCATCACATTAAATAATTATAACAATTGCATCAGCGTGGGGCATTTTAAAATTGAAACATTTTTCAGAAGAAACCTCATGTTAAGTGTTTTAATGAAAAGCTGTTGAGAAGTAAGTCTCTGCCTCACATCTGAGGTACATCACTGATGGTTTTTCACAYTGGCCTTAATCTGTAGGTTAAATGACAACAAAAGTACAGGTGTAGATGTCATACTCCCAATAGTATGCTGTACTTGAAAGACAGGTGGTTGCATCCTGCATCAAATGAATTCTTCACTGCTACCTCCACAAATAGTGTTAAGAGGAGGATTGTAGGATAATTTCCTAGAGATTATTATGATTTTAGGGTTGCTAATGTTATCTGTGGGTTTCATCATCCTTACAATACTCTTGTCACACAAAAACACGAAGAAATGCTCTTCAACACAGTGGACTTTTGACGTAGTTGTTAATAAAATATTCTAAAATTATTTTATCATCACTTTAAAAATGTCCTGTGAAGTTTTGGCTTCTAAAAYATGTAAAGAATCACTGGCACTACTTGAATTAAAAGCATATTTAATTAAATCTTACTTTCAGTCTCCTCAGATGTAAAACTGGAAGAAAGCAGAGGTGCATTTTCCAGGGCATCCAGCACACTACTGCACATCCTCTTTTCCCATTGCTTCCTGTGGGCGTGTGAYACATCAGTACTTCCTGGGAGGACAGCAGAAGCCAATATTGTAGTTGTAACAAAAAAACCATAACCAGCATCTAACTTCATTCCACATCCAGATTGCCCTGTCCATGCAAAGTAATATTAATAATCACTCAACTAGCAGTGATATTTGATTCTATGGGTATAAATSTGAATTGGAAAGTGTTTCCCATACATTTACTCCATTCCAAATGTTTCCAGTCATTTTTTAATAGTTTGATAAGGTAATTTTTATTTTTTTTTCTTTTAAAACCCAGATGAGCAGTATAAATCAATGTAATTGCGGAAGTAACTGATGGTGGCATGATTTTCTCGACTTGAGCTACCTGAGACCTGTCAGAGCTACCTTTTAAATGTCTGTATCACYAACATGTAGATATCAATACAAAGAAGGAAGTGCCTTAAAACTATAAAACTTACCTTCTTGATAAGATCTCCTTTGTTCCCTTGTGCCTTCACTCAAACCCTCAGTATTTTTCCTTTCTAAGGGGCTATGCTTGCTACTTTCATCTTTCCTTCGCTTTCGAAGWATAAAGACTGTATTAATCATTATCCTTGTCATCAAGAAAGAAAAGCAGTAATATTAACATGGCATTAATTATTTTAGTTTTGCTATAAAATACCTTACCTTCCTTAAAGATTGGAAGATCTGAAAACTTAACCACAAACACCATGAAGCCAACTACAACTGCACACTACCTATTATTGCACTGTATTTCACACTGCATACCCATGACAGAACAACTTCTGTTTCTGAACTAAGCACACATGCAGTTGTCTGATGCAATTTGTGGTTTGGGTTTTTGGTTGGGTTTAAGAACAGAAGCAATATAAATTATTTACATTCCGTGGGAAAGCAAGATGCACCTGAGTATTAAATTTCTCAGATCAACAGGTCTATGGAAACAAAAAAAAAAAAAGCCCCAGGGCAACATTTTAAAAAATATACTGAATACAGCTGAGTCAGGCTATGCTGTAATGTATCATAGGGGACATCTTGGCTACATGTGGTTTAATTCTCCTCACCTGAAATCCCACAGGGGCCCTAAAATCTGGTGAGAGTTATGTCCAGACTGTTCTAAATGTGCTTCAAAAGCAAAGAAAAGGGACAAACTTTCGCAGTATCAAAAAAAAAATTAGAAAAACAAGAGAGTTTTTTGTTTGGGTTTTGTTTTGACAGGGTTATAAGAAAACCCACTTTGGAACTAAACGAAACGAAAAATCAAAAGGTTAGAGTGGTGGGAAACACACAGGAAAACTGCAATTTGAACACTAACAGGCTAATTTATGGTTTAGCATAAGAAAAGTTTACTGTAAAAACTTTTCTATAATACATTATATTATATTATACATTATAATACAGAATTACTAAAATACAAGTATTACATTTATATTTGATTACTTACCCTATTTTCACTCTTAGTATTTGAGCTTCCACCAGTCATGACATGACCTGATACATTAAGGAACAGATTCAAGAGTTAACACTTTTAGCAAACATTTGTAGTAAAGTGATATTCCAGAGGTATAGCAACGCCATTGAACCAAGTAATAATTATGCGATGGCCTCTTCACACTTCTGACAGAAGAGCTCATTTTCAACAGAGGGCCCGCTACTATTCTATTCCAAATGTGCACAAATTGTGGTGTAGCTAAATTTATGCAGACAGAAAAGGTCAAACACTCTTTCTCTRAAAATTAAATAATGAACATAACTTGCTTTACCATATTCTGGGAAAGAAAGAACTATCATATTTAAAATACATGCAACTAGTAAAAGTCTCGCTGATTCTAAATCTGAAAAGTTTATTTCTAGCACAAGTCTTAAGACTTACAACACATATATTGCAGCTTTGCACTCTACTTATGTTGGAATATAATTTACATACTTCAAGCATTCTTCCATGTAAGTTCAGTAACACTAGATTTTGAAATAATTAAAAGTAGATTTAGACATATAATGCTAATGTGTTAAAGCTGTATTTAATATCCCACATTTACTGTTCCTTCCATCAACAARAATGTTACTGACCTACCCTTTGGTCTTGCTGCATTGCCTTCATGTTTCTTGGTTTCATTTAATACCCGCTCAAACTCCTTTGCCATCTGAAATGTGTATGAAGAGATGCAAGTACTGTATAATTTTAAACCTCTTCAAATTATTGTGTATGCTATTTGTTAAAAACAGACTCACTATACAAAAGCATTGCTCCAGCTAGCATTATCTAACTTTATCAGCAACAGGTCAATATCCAACTTCAATTTTCAAATAAAACACTTGTAAAAACTCAAGTTTTCTGGTAAGTCTACAAGTCTATGTCCTTTAGAGTAGGACATGCACAACACTAGATTTTATAGCTATATACTAACAAACTACAAATGAAAAAAATCAGATGTAAAAAGTATTGCTTAAATCTAGAGACAAAGAATATCATACCTCAGAAGGCAAACAATTTTTTACAAGTTTGGTTAAGCAACCTCTTGCAAGAATAGTACTGGCTGATGGACGATTCTGGGGATTTCTCTTAAACATCTGTTTTATTAAGTAATGAAGTTCATAGGAATAGTGAGATGGAAGTGGATCATAGGACCCTTTGCATATCTTAAAGATGAGATGTTTCCAGCTATTGGCTTGGAACTGCATTAAAAATAAATTAAAATTAGAGCACAGAATTTAAGCATAAAGTGAAAAGTAGCTGTAAAATAACCTGTACAACTGAAAAGCAGGACTCAAAGTGCAAGACTGAAACAGWAAGCCAGGAAATATGAAGACTTTGATTAAAAAAAATTCATCAAAGGTAGACTGTAAAAGCATAAACATCCTCTTGCAAATCTAATGTCTTAGAACTTCTAGCTCCCATGCAGGAAGTTTTCTTGCTGTACACCCTGATGGCTTGGAGGCCRAGGGCTAAGTGGCCATGGAGTGTGTAATCTTTGTATCACCTCTAATAGATTGTGAAAGAACATACATGAAAATCACACAAAACCAGATACATATCTTTTCAACACTGCGAATAAGGGAAGAATACTCCCCCCCTTGGAATCCCCAAGTTCTCAGCACTGCCTCAAGAGCYGTGACACTGCCAAAGACTTGCCACACACCTACTGAGGCTAACACACACCTATGCACAGGGTCCCTTATCACTCAGTCACATCTGTATAAACATCTACACTCTTGCACAGCTTGCACTTGCAGCTGTGGAAAATCTTTTGCTAATACACAGGATTGGAACAATGCTCTCAGGCATATGTGTGATTCTTGGGGCTCTCCTGTGGAGGGCCAGAAGCTGGGATTTTGTTGATCTCTGTGGGTCCTTTCCAACTCAGAATATGCTGTAGTTCTGTGATTTCAAGGTATAGTATCAGCTCAAGGAAAGRAAAGTTTTTTGTAAGCAGCGCTAAGACAAAATGACCCTCAATTAGGATCTCATTTCCCTGCAAAACAAACATATCCTGATAAGGCCTCTTGTTTTACCCATGTGTCGGTATAGAGAGGCCAAAAGAAGTCAACATGTAAGAATTGTGGCAACAACACTAAGATAGTGTCCCAGAAATGACAGAAAGACATAATCATTCATCAATGTCCCCAGTGTTCCAACAGACAAATAGTGCTTGGACAGTGACATGTTTGAAGAATAAGCAAAGGTGTATCACCTTTACAAGCAAAAAAATGCTTATTGCTCACTACATTTTGCTATTCTTGCACACAATATATTTTAATTAGCAAAGATTTTGAGTGTCTTTGTCCCCATGTCCTGTGATTAACTTGATCCTGTAAAATGCAGTGGTCTTGCAACTGTAGATACCTGGAACCAGGCTGGCAGCTGCTGGACTCCTCAATAAGCCCAGATCAATAAACACAGATATTAAGGAAAATTAAACAATTAAAAAAACAATTATTTCCTAACTGTGAAAATCAAGCCTTCTACAGAAGGGTCCAGTAGGTCCCAAGAACTGCTGAAACAGAGTACAGGAGGAGGGATAGGAAGGGTGGAGCAATAYTTCCCTCTTTTGGAAGCAGCAACAAGCACTTCAGTCAACTCAGCTAATTAGCACARCCGCTAATGAAGCTTCAAGGAATTCCAAAACGTTTCTGACAGCAATAAAGATGTACTTACCGGGTGTTTTAGAGTGCACAGCTCATACAGAATACACCCCAGAGACCATATATCACTGTAGATATAGAARAAGATAAAAAATTTTGAGCCAAAAATTACAATTTAATATCTTGCTTAAAAGCATTAGATTTAATATGTGTACATAACTGAGCTGAATAAGCTAAATAGAAGTAACCATAAAAGGCAATACAATTGTGTGTTTAACCTCTCCTGTGGAAATGCCCTTGCTTGTTTTATTATTCTTATTATATTACTCTGATATAAAATGACTGTCATACAGTAGTAGTTGTTCCTTTATTCATAGGATGTCCCTTAAACAATTTGCTCTGACAATATTTATCCTTCTGCACTTGAAAGCCTTTGTATTCTATGTCCCTTAAATCAGATGGCAGTCACACAATCCTAATTCTGAGAGCTGGAATTCTGGCCCTGCCAAAAAGAATTCTACTGAGAAAAAAAAAGGCCAACATTTTCCACCAAAAGTGAGTACGGCCATTTGCACAAGAAGCAAATGAAGCCTTTCTTGCAAGAATAGCATGAAACAACTTGAACTGTAGAAGGTTTCTTACCTCCCCTGGAAAATCAATCACAGTTCTTGCATAAAGACCAGAATAACTGGGCTCTATAAACCTAAGTAATCCAYTCTGTGCCATTATCCCTACATTATCAAGAGTGGTATGAAGAGCTTAAAAATACAACCAACCCCCCAATAAATAAGACCAGCAAAAAGATGTAAACATATACCTATGTTTGTGCATATACACACTTCTATGTTTGTATATTTACTCTCTCAAATGAACAGAGGTCTGCACAGTGGTTTTCAAACTTCCAGRACTAAAGATACTGTGCTCTCAGCTATTTAAGTAAAGAGGAATTTACACATTATCATCTTAAGAAAATATATAATTACCTCTTTGTAAATATTCTTCAGGTCAGTATCTTCTCCGAAACAAATATGGGTAAGCCACAAAGCCAGATTGAGACAGCAATAAAAACCCCCATCCATCAGTCAGGCACTATTTGTGACCACTGAAAACACAAGTACCTTTTGTTGTTGTACGGCATGCTTTCCCATATTTCTGGAGGTACGTAATAGGGAGTTCCCACATAGGTGCACGCGTATGACATCGGACTAATGAAACGACAAAGAAGAAATGCCCGGTGAAAAGTAAGGATTTAAGAATTCTTTACTGCTTGTCAAAATATGGTAAAATAGAAATCAACACCACTGAGATCAGTGGGTATGTCCACATACTGAGCAAGAAGGCGTGCAGATCCAAAATCTCCCAATTTGACTTTTCCATTTTGAGTGAGGAAGACGTTCTGCATTTCAAGAGCAAAGATTAACATACTTAAATATTCTTCTATGATGCATTTCTGCAGTTTGAATATACAGAAAACACAGTGGTAATCACTTCCGGTATTTTATCTTTGTATTTCCTTTTACTTGCTTCTCCTAATACTTCTACAAAAAACAAACAAACAACAACAAAAAAAGGCTTTATGGGTYTAAAGTCCCAGCATCAGTAGCACAGGAAGAATCAGAACTTAGAATTGCCTTAATCTCTATGCTGTTCTCAAAACTGTTAAGGGCCAACTTTCTTCTCAATTTCCCTCTTTCTGTCAGGGAAGAGTAAAAAAGAAGAAAACATAAGGCAAAGGTCTTTGCAGACTGCATAATCCACACACTTTTTTGTAGTTCTGTAATTATTTTGAATTATATGTARTCTGTCACAAGCAGTTGATGCCATCAGTAATTGGATATGAAGGATACAGCCATACTTAGATGATGTTTACACCCACAGCATTACATCATCCCATGCACTCAACAATTTCATTTCATTATATTCTTAGGCCTGAAAATAAACTGCAGAATTTAACAGTCATAGGAAATTATGAAAGAATTAACTTTTGCATGTAGAATAGTTTATTCATGGTAACAGAACTTGCTCTGTTCACCTTGGATTTTATATCCCTGTGCAGCACACGTTTATCATGAATGTGTTTCACAGCCAGGCACATCTGCACAAACCAGTGAAGGATCTGAAAAAGAGCAGCTAAGAGTTATAACAGCTCAATGCTCAATATCATGAATACTAATAGATTTAAAAAAAAAAAAAAAGAACATTTGGGTGCTACAAGTAACTCCAGCATAAAAAGCTTCTAATCAGGGTGAAAGACTGAGTTCTTCAATATAGATTATATTTTAACATGGCAGAAGGGATGCTTATTATCTGTGTCTAGACAGCCTTAATAATATATAACAATAATGAAGCTGAGGAATCTCTACCTGGTGCTTTACCTGATGGTCATTTTATAAACAAGTTAACTAGAGTTACACAGTAAATTAGCAAATAGAATTAAAAAAATAAACCAACAAATAACAAACAAAAACAAAATTCACATGGAAATAATGTACTGTTTCTAAAAGGAAATGTGTTCCTTTGTAAGTACAAAAGAAAACTCTTAAAGATGAACAGAAATTTTAAATATTCACTTAGTTGAGGTTTCTGGTCCTTTCATTTTAATGAAGGTGATGCTCCTAACTGTAGCAGGAAGTAGCTTCCATTCACTCTAAACCTTCTCCTAACTAATTGTATAGCTTCTCTGGTAAAAGGAGCTAGCACATGCTAAATGGCTTAAACATTTAATTGATTCATTAAAAGCAGGCATTTATTTTCCTGGTAAGCTTTATTTATCTTACCAGAATGGTTTGTTTACGTTTTATTTTCAGTACTCTTACTACGCTTTAAATTCTGTCTGAAGGTTGTGTAAAATTCATACTTAATTGCATACAAACCTGGCTGATTTTCACACCATCTGAATAATTTTCAGATACAAGTAGCAATTTCTTTTTTTATTCCTTCCAGTCCAATTCTTGTCTTGATCTGCTGGAAATTATAAAAGTAATAACGCTCCTATTCTAAGTTATTTTGTTTCATCGAGATGTTTGCATATGTCTAATTTAGTTTGTGCAACATGTTTCAGTTTACATGAAAAAAAGATTCCTAGCCCCCTTGATGTCTTTTCTTACCGTGTCTTCAGGGAACAAATTTCGTCCTTGGTGTTTAATTTTTTGCATTAGATCTCCATCGTCACAATATTCCATCACTATATACAGATGTCCATCAGCTAAATTTTAGGTAATTTAAGAAGAATTAGTATTTTCTTCAGCYGGATAAGTACTGGTTTTTCACTATAAGTAATACTTTTTATTATTATGCTCTGACTACATGCTATGTATTACATGCTACAATAAACATGTGTTTTATTTATAATACATATTATAAACAAAAACTTCAAACAAATGAAAGAATTAAATTTTAATACTTACCTTCAAATGACTCTTTAAAGGCAACGATGTTTGGATGTTTCATTTTAGCCAAAAGAACAGCTTCCTTCCTAGAATTCTCTACACCAGATGAAGACTAAAAATATAAAGACATAATAAATTTCACACTAATTAATTTTCACACATAGACATAAAGTATCTCACTCTCCAAATAAACATATTTTTAAGAATTGTTCTTCAGTTATTTAAAATCATTTAGAAATTTTAAAAGCCCCATCTTTTTAATCTGTGGTTAATCACTGGCTGAAGATTTCTTTGGGGTTTTTGGGTATTTGGTATTTTGTTGGGCTTTCTTTTTTCATTGGAGAGGATATTTTCCTACTTCAGTTAATGACTTTTTCTATTTTAAAAGTGCAGAACTGTATAACAAAGCAGCAGATGCTGACTTTGAAACAGTTGACTGTCTGCATGAACTCAATATAAAGCCAAGTGTCCAGGTATTAGCTAAGCTTTGGCGTCCCATTTTGACTTATAGCTTAGCTGAGTGCAGAGAATGTAACCCAAATAACCAATTAGCAGCAATAATATGTCACTGATTTCTTTATTAGGCATTGCAGATGAAATTTACATTTTAGTGAAATCAAGGGCAATTGAGCCAAGGGCATCAGGGAGAACAGGGGTTTCATTCTAAGCATCTTCATACCTGCTACATTTTCCAAAACCCCAAAATCTAACCGTGCACTTCACTTAAGTGCAACTCTTCACTACAACTCAAGATGTAGTTATACAGTAAGCATACCCTACAAGACTCTCAGCAAAAGTGTTGAGCATTTCAAAAATACACTCAAAATTATGATTTTTTAATTTATTTTTTAAGTGGTCCATGAGGTGATTTTTGTGTCACACTTACCATTGGAAGCCTTATTTCCTTCATTACATACTTCTTGTCACTGATTCTATGATGAACCAGGAGAGCTCTGCCAAAGGATCCCTCTCCTAGTACTTTCAACGTGTCGTATCCTTCCATTCTTTATAAATTCAGTTCYGACACTTTTCTTCAAGCACCCTCTTCCACAATATTATCTTCTAAACTTTATCATAACCTTAAYACTCTTTAAATTTTTCTCTTAATATAACCTGCATGAAAAAAGCCAAATTAAATAACAAGAAAGGTGCGCACCTACAGCTGTCCAGCATTACCATGACATACCTYCATGCACTGTTACCACAATTTTACTGAAAATGAGATCTCCAGAAAGAACATCATTACAGTGTTATTTCTGTTTTTGGTTTTTTTGTTTTTTTTTTTTTAATTTAAAATGCTAAAGCTCTTAAAAATGTCAGTTATAGACCTACAACTTCACATCATCTTTTTCTTATCTACACTCCTGCAACTGGTTTCATAACACTAATGAAAACTCACAGGTATAATAACACAAACAAGCTTAAAGCTTCCAGGGACAATTCTCACCTAAAGCAGCATAAGCAGGCTCAAACTGGTAAAAGTCACTGTGCAATGACTTCAACGACTCGAAGATACACAATATTCTAGATGCAAAGGACCCCCAATGGTCACCTGGTCCAAATGCCTGACCATTTCAGGGGTGACCCAAAGTCAAATTACATTGATAATGGCATAGTGCCAATACCTCTTGAACACTCACAGGGTGAGGGTGTTGATCACCTCTCCAAGAAGTCTGTTCCATGGTTCAACTGCCCYCTCAGTAAATAAGTGCTTCCTAATGTCTAGTGTAAACTTTCCCTCGTCTACTTTTGAAATATTCCCACTTGTCCTATCACTGCATTTAGATGATAGCACAGGATCACAGAATCAATGAGGTTGGAAAGGACCTCTGATATCATCAAGTCTAATACATAACCCAACACCACCATGTTCCCCAGACCATGGCCCTCGGTGCCACATCCATTCCCTTCTTGAACACCTCCAGGGATGGTGACTCTACCACCCACGTAGGCAGCCCATTCCAATTTCTAATCACCCTTTCTGTGAAGAAAACCTTTATGATGTCCGACCTACAACTGCCATGGCATATATAAGAYCGYGTCCCCTCCTCCACCGCCGAGCCCMGTCCCACCCCTGCGAAACCTCCCCCAGCTGCTGAAACTCAYACGATCCCACCTCCTGCTAAAAAGGCATCTCCTGGAGGATGTCTCATCCAGCAGGGGGCTGTTATCCTTTTTTCCAAACGGCGGTGCTGTTAAGTGGTTTGGCCGTAATTCAAACATCCTCTTTATGTACATGCCTGTGCGCATAGTGTTTTAAAGTGCTGATGAGCTCTTTTGTTCCTACGGCTCCTTTACCCTGCCGAGGAGCAGCTCAAGCCCGCCCCGAGCCCCTCAAGCCCCGCCGCGGACTCACCTCAGCGGGCCGGGCCGAGACCTCAGGCGAGGCCCTAGGAGAACCCCGGGGCTCGCTCCAGGCTGCCCGCGCCTGGTTGGGGAGAGGATCCGGAAGGAGGAGGGCGCCGGCTCCGAGGCCGGGCGGGAGCGCTGGGCGGGAGCGTTGGGCGGGAGCGCTGGCCCCGCCCGCCCCGCGGCGGGAGCGGCCGTGGCGGCCCGGAGGGCTTGGCGCTGCTGCTCCGCTGAACGGGCGCGGAAACACCGCTGGGCGGGAGCGCTGGCCCCGCCCGCCCCGCGGCGGGAGCGGCCGTGGCGGCCCGGAGGGCTTGGCGCTGCTGCTCCGCTGAACGGGCGCGGAAACACTCAGCGGGGCCTGAATGGGAGATGGGTCAGGGGACCGCTTTGGCAGCTCGCTTTCAAGAACAGACTAAATAGCTTTTAGCCTTTAAATAAATAACAAACACAACTAACTTGATATGTTTAATAAGTGAACCAGAGTACCAGACTAATACAAAGCCAGATAAACACTGTCACATAGTATGTAGTGTATCATACCTCATCTAGGATTACTTGATAATAAACAAAATCTCAGTAACTAAAGAGAATAATAATTCGGTTTTGTTAAAGCAGCCCTAAAATCAGATGCAACAGTTGAAATTCAGCACACACCTTACCAGGGGTCTTCAGTTTTCAAAGCTAAACCTTGTCAGAGCAGACATTGCCCTATTAGAACACCTATTTTGTTTTCTTAAACTATGAGATGGTGAGTTTCTAACGAATTCTTAGGAATTGCAACAACATTAGCAATATTCTAAATGAACTACTAATATAAAGCATTACACCTAGTACCTAAATAAAAATATAATGAAAGATAGTTGAAGGCAACAAGCCTAGTACTAAATCAGGACTGATTTGTTACAATTTTCAAAAGGCAGCAACTTAAAAACTTTTTACTTAGTGACTCYGGCAGTCAAATTTCAGCTCAAGCCATGCACACAAGTTTTAGACAGTGCCTTTCTCAAAGCTATTAAAAACAAGTACCCCYAAACTCCCTGTATCAAATCTTTAACCCCCTGTAGCAGCAGTAGTACTTCTATTCTTCTATTTCAGCGCTTTTTTCTTGGAGAGCATTGCTCTGTTTGTTGATAAACACAGTCGCTTTTGATTCCAAGTCTCCCAGCTGCTCAAGTGAAGAGACACATGGATCTTGATCTTTAACATCAGACAGCTTCCACATCTTCTCCCGAATGCGTTGAGAATATCGCAGAGGAGTTGCAATTTGCAGAGCTTTAGCACTGCAGACATTTGCCTCAGGATGCATCTTCCCACTTAGGAAAGAAAACCCAACACTGAACATAGGCACACCATCACACAAGTTATCTCTGCAGCAACTGGCAGAAACAGCAAATCATGATTCCTGTTCAACTCTTTCCCATTCCCATAGCCAAAAGGAAACAGGCCCTTTCCCATTCATCCAGTTAAAACCAGATGTACAACTCTTTTCTTGGGCAAGATATTTTAACCCAGAAAACCTCCCAAAAAGTTCCCAAAGAAAGATTCTTTCCTATTCCATCAGGGGGAAGCTGTTTTTCCTGCTATGAGGGACAGTGGACAGCTGCCGGGATTCCAACTCCATCAGATGTCAAAGCTGAGCACAACTTTCCCTATGTCTGCTATCCTAGAAGAAAACTTATAGTAAAAAAAAAAATAAATTTAAGTATTAGTTAATTTGTACTGAGGTTACTGCCCAGGTTTTTGCCTCAAGGTGCAATTAAGATAATCTTTACAGGACAGTTACATCTTGTTCAACAATTCTCTGTTATATGACATGCATTCTCATCTGCATTTGAAAAGGGGAGGACTGGAGACACCTACTTTATCTAGCTCAGTGTAGAACTGCTACTGCCATGTTGGCAGTGGGACGGAATCCTAAATCTGGAATTTAGGTCTCTGCCACAAAAGTCTGCTTACTCTSTAGTGAACCACTCAAAAAGCAAAACAGTTAGAGTAAACAGAGGAGCTTACTTAACATTACTTCCTTCTAAAGGAAGAGAAAGTGATCCAAAAAATGTTGTTTTTGAGAGCTTTTAACTAGGTATTCATAAATGCAGTGCCTCCCTGTTTCAACAGCACCAGCATTGTTACTGCAGACACTTTCCATGCTTACCTGTAGTAATCTTACCTTTCTAAGTAAGGTGTGGTAGGAGGATTGTATATAATTGAATAAGATGTGTCATTCTCTTTCTCAGGAGAATTAACTGCTTGGGCTATATTCTTTATCCCATCCTCATTTTGCTCTCTTTCGCATTTTCCTTTCTTTTTTGCCCGTTCTTTAGCCTTGTGCTTTTTATTCTTTTTTGGCAAGCTCCCTCCTCTTGATTTTAAGTCTAAATCAAGTTCTTCTTTTTTGATAACCTCACTGCTTGTCTCTGCCTCCTTGTTATCACTCTCTGCTTTTTGGTCATCATCAGGGCAGAAATCCTCCAAGATTTCATGAACCGGCTCTACAGATGAATTTGGTTCCTCGCCGACTTCCACTACCTCACTTAAATGAGCTTCTATCACAGCTCCCCCTAAAAATAAAGCATTTTAGAAAGTACAGCTGCAATTAGTTACAAAGAAAATGTTTTAGAGATAACTTTTATTCTCATGTAGGGCTCTAAGATTTCAGGTAAGTATGCATTGATTCTGAGCCACAACAGTTTAAGTTACTGATAATTTTAGCCACCTTTAAGAATCTGCAATCTGCAAGCTCAGGCTAAGTACACATCCTGAAAAGGCATTCTCTTCCTTTTAAAACGCAGTACTTCACAACAAGTATTTCAGCCATTTTCTGGGTTTATATACTTGAAAGGTTATGTTACATTGAAGGGGAATATTCATGGCTACTTTACTTCCAAAATTAGAATATTTACAGTCTTTAATTGACACTACCCCATAACACAACCACACTTYTGGTAGTGAAGGAGTTTGTGTCAGAGGCGCTAATTTTTGGCTCACAGGAGTATTTCTATTTACCCTTTATCAGGCTGAAATTGTTGGATGACACAGCTTTGATAAAGCTTAAGTAACAAGTTTGAATACAAGAGCATCTCCTATCATTTTAACATGCCCATGTTTAAAAGAATTTGTTTTGCCAAGATTGTTTTCAAAGACAATTAAGTATAAAATGGTCGCAGAAAATTTTCCATGAAATAAATTTTATATCAGTACAAATAGTTTTAAAAGCTTGTGTTGCCTGTCAAATCAGGCATATAACTAGAATAGGGTACTTAGACTTACCATTCTCAGAGTTAAAAAGATTTTCAGTATTTTTTATTATGTCTATTAATATGTGTCGCAGTTCCTCTTTAGGCTGAAAAAAAATTGCACTGTTTTAGAAAAACAATTCCAAAATTAATTATAATTTCAGCTTATTAGATTGGTACAGTAGTTACAGRGACAGTGGAGCAGGCCAGATAATGTTTGTTTATTTAATGTTCTTCAGACTGAAGTCAGAAAACAAGTGAATCCTTGTGTATTCCAAGTGTTTTCTATATTTGGTGTGCTAAAGCTGTATTTGATGCCCTGAAATCTTGCTGATATTAAAGCACAGATATGAAGTCCCTTGGAAAGTGTAAAATTAAGTTCTATTTTGGATTGCTAGTGGGACTAGAAGTCTCAGTCCTTAAATCCTTCCAGGCAGAACATCACAGGATAATATGATGATCTTAAACCTTTCTTCTTTAAAGTAGTATCTGCCATGGTTACAGAGCAAACCAARTCCATTATTTTAATGGTCAGTTAGGTCATATTGCTCTGTTCCTACTATAAAGGTATTTATTAAAATCAGAAGTTTTTGTATTTTTTGTATTTTACATGTCATACTTTCATCCTTGTTAATTGTTAGTCTCAAATTTTAAGGAAAGTTCCTCACCGTTGCTCCTGCCAAAATAGCCTCCTCATAGACAGCAATAAGCTTTTCAAGAGGGCCAATCTGCTCAAGGCGCATACAGCAGATCCAATACTTTGCAAACTTTTTAACACCAGGAATGCTCTGCRTCAGGTCTTCCAACATGGCACGTACTTCATCACCTTGATGTCCCTAAAATCAACACAAAACTAGATATTTAAATGCAACTGACACATTGAGACGCTGTAGTTTCCCTGCTTTTGAACCAGAAAGCAAGTTTTTCTTTTCCTTTGTCAGAATTGTTATTCACCTATTCTTCAAAATTAGAATTATTTATACACTATTGTATCTAGAAGGAGTAGTAAGATGTATAGACACCTTCAGAACTACTTGAAACAGAGTTTTTCAAAAGTACAGACAAGTTTCTGCAAATGCAAACTTGTTTTACATTAATTCATTCTAGCTACTCTTAGTTTATAGTCCTATTACTATTATTACCGTTATTGCTGGTATTGAATAGTCAGCACTTTCTTCAGTTGTTGGCAAAAGCCATATTGCTTGACTTGGGAAACAGTTAGTCCCCTGAATCTGATTGACAAAGGTCTAGCATGCCCACAGAATTTATGGGTTGTCAGGACCTATACGACCAGAATTAAGTAGGTAGGGCTCCAAGTACCTGTTCTGTTAACTGCAGGCATTCACTCAGAGTCTTGTTGACCTTTTCTGTTTCAGCAGCAGAGAATTCTTTTTCTTCACTTTTACACTGGGGTTCCAGAAATACATATGTAGGAGGTCGTCTCATCACTTTTCCTCTGGAAGCCCTCCATTCATCCAGGCGAGCTCTGCATTTAGGAATATTAYGCGCTGAAGTGACAGATGTTTTATCATTTTTTACATTGACTGACAGTAATTAGGGTAAGCCATGCAAAGATATATTTTCCAGATAGTCTGAGTCTTCTTTTAATCCCAAAAGGAATAAAGGTACTTTTAGATCTGCATGGACAATTCAGAACTATTCATATTACTGTCTGCTTCAGGTATGTATCAGGTAGGAACACTTTAATGTCTTCCCTTCCAGCAGCAACAAGACACTTAGGTTACAGACCCTTGTTTTCAAAAGAAAGTAAAAAAAATGCTTCTGAATTATTCATCTGTGTCACCATTTTCCCCCCCAATCCCACTTCCAGATGAAAAACCAGAAATGAATCTCTTGAGACACAAAGCATGGAGAGCAACCCAGAAAAACCCTATCACACAATTTATAAAATCTGAAACTGATTTGAAGTGTAATTCAGTTTTAATATTTCATTTCAACCCCATTCCCTAGACCATCAATTTTTAGTAAATGTGACTTACTACAAGGAGCTCTATATGAGGAATATTAAACAACTTCTAGGCTGTGAATCATATTCCCACCCATTGTCCATGCTGCATTCACCAAACTGAAAAATGTCCCTGACAAGTGCTCTCCTTCTGTAAAGATGCTCCTTTCTATATACATCCTGCCTCAGTATTTTTTTTAAACTGTGACATGCATATGAAATTAATTTACACAATTATCTGTCATGCATAAGGCTGTCACAATACTTAGACTAAAAAACAGCTCCAGCAACATCCATTTTTTAACAGGACAAGTTGTAAGCCTGCAGACCTGCTGCAAGTAGTTTGAATCTCGATTTCTAAGTTTAAGTCTAAAGTTTTAGTCTGCTGTCCTTGGGCGTCAAGTCCAAAGATTAAGCTTTCTATTTTTCAGAGTATATACAGCAAGAAATAGATCAGACTAGATATTCTGGGAGAAAAATCCTGAATAACTTCCAAGATCAAGCTACAACAGTAACTTAGTTACCTTCTCACTTCTGCTGACTCTTTGGGCAGAATAGATTTTCTGTTGACATCAGTTTTAGAATTCTGTCCTGATTTTGTACCAGGAACAACAGAAGTTGATTTTGCTGGAGCTTCTGATCCTGCATCTTCACAAAAACCTGCATGTTTCTTCACGCCCCGCACTCTGAGATCAGGATTGCGAGAAGCAGCCTTCAATGGCAGTGGTCCCTTTCCATCAACCACTTTTGGGACTGTTACTTTCTTTGTTGCCACAGCAAATGTCAGCTGTTTCTTCGGACCAGATTGTGAGTTAGTAGCAGCTTTGTCAGATGGTTTGCTGTGAAATGGCAGGACACCATTTGATTTTACAGACTTGGGGCTGTTTGAGATTTTGATGGCCTTCAGCACTACACTATTGCCTTTCATGGACAAAGAATTTGCTGCTTGTTTGATGGCAGAAGGAGCTAGCTTCTTGTCTGGAAAAGAACTCTCCTCCCCCTCACTTTTTACTGCTTTTCGGAAAGAATTGATCTTGGATTGGATAACTTTGCCACGATATCTGCCAAGAGGTGGTTTCTTTGGTACGCTGATACTTGCATTTTGGTTTTCTCCTATCAAATGCCTCTCTTTAATTCTTTTTAATTCCATTAAGGCCTTGCTAAGTGATACATGCTGAGATTTTATAGCAATAGCTTTATTCTTTGGAGCTTGACCTTCAAGATTGCAGTTTGTCCCTGATACATAACTTTTAAGTGGGATTGTGGAAGAGTCTAAAGTAACATTTGCTTCTGAGCTTACGGTTGATTGGTCCCATGACAACTTATCGGCATTCTCTTTATTTTCCTGAAATCAGAAGCAAATTCATGGAAATGTTAGAAGTATGTTCATGCTGCATGTTGTTTYCAAAGAGGTTTCCACTGATTTAAAGTGCTTAGTAGTAAATGCCAGTTAAAAAGCACCCACGGATGTATAAATATTGAGTAGAGGATTTGCCAACTATTACTGCAGAATTCACATCAAAACTCAAATAAAAATTGCTTAAATTCTGCCTTGAAAGTAAGAAACAAAACTCTAAGAGCAACTGCTGGCTTTTAACTGCTCAATTTAACTTTTAAGAAGAGGTATGAAGTAAAAACTTGCTATAGTCTATATATAGTCAAAAGCAGTATCTCTGTTTGCATACCTCATCACTTAATGGCAGCACCTTTCCTTCACTTGGTGTGGCTAGTCTACTAACACATGGGAGGGAGTAAAGCCTGCAATTAGGGCACTAGGAGATGTTACCAGAAGAGGGAGAATTTTTCTAACTATTGAGCTACAGAATGCTGCAAGTTGAGAAGTTACATCAGTTTTACATGACTTTACTGGAACTCAGCTGTATGTTCTCAGCACAGCTCCTCATGAGAAATGGAGTCTAGTCTTTTCCTCCAAAAAAGATGCTCTACAGCACCTAATTCAGCATTGTCCAAACAGCAGCTTTTGGAAGAGTGAAATATCCAATGGTAGAAAATAACATGTGAATGACACATGGAAATCTGCAGGAGCAGACTTTAAGGAAGATATCTTTGACCTGTAAGAAAACTACATTGCATCTCATTACCTGGTCTGTCATTGAGGCTTAGTAGTTAGATTTAACAAAGCCTACATAACTAGAGATTGAGTGTGAGGACTGTTATTTCAGGAAATTATGTAGCTTAACTCAACTTTAAAAATCACACAAGACGTTTATACAGACCAAAGTATGTCCCTTCAGGAAATTTCTAAAAAAACACTCGACACTTTTATTCTTGCCTTTGGAATTTTCCTCCTCAATGTTCAGTTTTGAAGTTCTAAGTTTTTTGCTTTTCTCCTCAAGTAACTCCAAGTCTCCAATCTTTCAAACCCCAAACTCAATACTATCTAAAATGAACATAGGTCTTATGTTTACTTTTTCCTCACCTTTCCTTGAGAACAGGTCTGGAAAAGAATCTCTATTTTGCATTTTTCTAAGTAGCACAACCATTTGCATCTTAATTCCAGGAAAGTGACATAAAATTATGCAGGGAACACATTCCCTTAAACTCTGATTRGGTATTGGCATCTATTTTTGATTAGTTTTGCCAACACATAACTGAAAAACCATACACACTCAACTGGTAGTTTGTTAATGGTTTGGCATTCTTATAAGTATCCGAGTACAAATATAATTTATTTTATTCTGACAGAATATCTTAGTCAAATTTTAAATAAATTCCATGAAGACTCAAAATGCAGCAAAAAAAAAAAAAAATCTAAGAGTCTTGAGAAAAGTTGTTAAAATTTAAGCATCATTTCAGCAATAATAGTATCATCTCTACCCCTGTCTTCTGTTGGGTACAAACTGAATATCAATATGATCCATTACTGATTGTAATGTGACAGCTTTTCCAAAAGTATATAATAAGCAGTGACCGAAAAAAGTCTCAACAAACTGCACCTTTCCACCTGCAAGCTTCTCATGCTCTGAAAGTCATACAACATAGATATGATTCAAGTAAGTAGAATATTGTAGCCAAGGAAACAGAGTGCCATTGTTATTTAAATATCAGTTAAAAACTTACCATTTCTGGCTTTGGAGATGTTGGGGGCTGTAACTTGTCTTGCAGTTCACTTCTAGTTACTCTCCTAGTTCTGCTGCCAATTTAAAAAAAAAAAAAACCAAAAAAAAAGGTATCTTAAATCATGCAACAAAGGAATGTATTTTTAGAGGATGGTTCAGTTGGCAGTCTGCAAGCTGAACTCACACTGAAGCATTGAAGAGTAGCTTGTACCATTCCTCCAGCAAAAACAAATGGTTAAGCAACCATTGATCGGGACCCAGGCAGGAAAACATCCCTTCTTACACCATAAAGAGCTGTCTAACAGATTGGAATTTACTGCAGGTGTAATTTCTCATGTTCAAGAGTGCRTACCAACTTGTCTGATCTGACATATCTGCTACAGAAGGTCAAGTTTCTAAATGCTGCAGTTGAGGGGAAAGGGGTAGTAGCACAGTGAGTTGAAGCTCTGCTATTACAGTCATGAGCCCAGGCCATTTGAGACAAGTCTGAACAAGGACAAGTAGTTCCTACCACCCTGACAAGGTCCAAAACCCTCAGTCAGGCACCAGAGCTGGCATCCAGAAAGCTACAAAACCACCAAAACCAGTATTGTCTCCTAGCAACTATGAAAATGAGTTGACAACTCAGAAGAAAAACATTTCACTTTAAGGTTACAAATCCAAACTCTTCATCAAGTGCTTTGTGATGTGTTATATATAGGATGTGTCACTATCGCATGTGACTGACAATRAACATTGTAGTTACCAAGTGGTATCTTTGCATCAGATGATCTTAGGGAAGCCAGATGAGATGAAAATGAAGAAACATTAGTGAATATAAAATTAAGAGAATGTAAGCCATATCAGGAATATTACCTGATTGATTTCTGATTTTCTTGAATGGGCACACCTGAAAAGRTCTTCTTTCTCGACAGATATTCTTCAACTTTCTGTCGTCTTTGTTCTAGTGGATTTTARAAAAGATAGACTTATTTAATCTTCACCTAAAATAGCGATGCCAAATTTTGTTTCACAGTCAAGAAGGAAATGCAGCTAGAAAAGCATCAAGGGATTACGAAATATAAACATTATAAATTAAGAAAGTCTTTAGTATTCATATCTCAAGGTCTTACATGTTCTCACATTTCTTGAGAAAGGCCATAATCAAGGGATGGTTGAATGTAATTTCACAGCTACACTAGATGGCTGGTGTGCTTTATTAGGCTAAAAGAAACACAATTTTGTGATGTGAAGAAGTCAGGCTTGCTCCTTCATCTTCACGATGCCTGCCCAGCATTTCACATAGTTACTGTTGGTCCAGCAAGCACRCTTTTCACTTGTGGCAGTAGCAAATACAGCATACATGAAAAACACCGTGCACATGAACCCAGCTGATCACCTGTAAAACAATTTGCTTCTTTTYCACTGTCACTCGGGCATCTGTGCAAATGTTAGACTACTGGTAATGTTGTTAACAGCACAAAGTGATCCTGAAAAGACCCTAAGAACATCAGTCACTGTCCCTCCAGGGATGGTGACTCCACCCTGAGCAGTCCACTGCCATGCCTAATCACCCTTTCTGTCAAGAATTTTCTCCTAATAGCCAACCCTGGCAGAGGTTCGGATTATGTTCTCTTGTCCTGTCACGTGTTAACTGGGAGAAGAGGCCGATCCCCACCTGGCTACACCCTCCTTTCAGGCAGTTGTAGAGAGATAAGGTCCCCCCTGAGCCTCCTTTTCTCTCTCAGTCCCTTCTCACAGGACTTGTGCTCCAGATGCTTTCCCAGCTCTTTGACCTTCTCTGGACAAAGCATACAGAAGGCAGTGTCCATCATCTGCTTCCCAAGGAGCTACCACAACTCGTACAGCGCCGGAGMACCCGCCAAGAGCAGCAAGCTCGGCGGGGAGCTGGGCGTGCATCCCAGAGCCTCCCAGCAACTTTTGCTTCAAAAATGTCTCTCACCGCCCCTCGCACAAACAGCAAAGCACCACCAAAGCAGCTCCGTTGCTTAAACTTGCAGAAGATGAACCTGTCAGAAACTAAATAACCAAAAGAGCRGGAGTCCAGGTCGGCGGTGTACCTGCTGTTTTCAAGGGGATGCTCTTAACGTCAGGGCGTCCCTTGTCAGGAAGGAAGGCTTCCACCCCAGGAACCCTCTCTGAGGCAGGTATAGGACGGATGGAATGGGGTCCGCACCAGCCCCAACCCCGCCAAGGGAAGGTGAAGTCTCGGACTCGGAGCTCACAAGCTCTAAGACCACGACAGCGAGCGCTGCTGCCAAGATCTTCCCGGTGTCCGACCTCGTCCGGGACACCTACCCTCACCTCCCACCGCCCGGAGAGCGCACAGCTCCTCTCTCCAACCGGCTGCCCTGTCACCCGCCGTGGCGATGCGCGAGGCTGCGACAGCGGCCGGTAACGCTCGGCCCCGCGCAGGCAGGCGGGCGGGCGACCGGCGACGAGAAGCGACCCAGTCCCTCAGTGCCCTGCGGTGCCTGGGTGTCCCGGCCTTACCGCGGAATGCAGGCTCCGATCTGCGGCTAGCCGGGAGCTGAGGAGCCGTGCGCGCCGCCATGGTCCCCGCTCAAGGAGCGTTTGAATCGCCCGGCGCCTCCCTGACTGGCCCGGCCGCGGGGCTTGAACTGACCAATGGCGGGAGAGCTCTGCCCCCGCGCCGCTCCGGGGGGGGAACATGGCGGCCGCTCCCCGGGCTGCCGCTAGAGGGAGCCCGGCGGCCGCGGCCCGGTGCGGCAGGGGAAGGGTAGCCATGGACAGGTTCTCGTGGACCACCGGGCTGCTGGAGATGGGGGAGACGCTGGTGATCCAGCAGCGCGGCGTGCGACTCAGCGACGGGGAGGAAAAGGTGACGGGCGCTGGAGCGGCCTTGCGTGGGGCCTGGCGGAGCGGCTGGAGCGAGGGGGGAGGGTAAAGGACGTGGCCCTGGGCCCCAGGCAAGGGGGTAGTAGGGCTCTGAGTAGGGGTACTCTTGGGTGAGGGGCGCCACACGACGGGTGTGGAGGGCTTGGACTGCAGGCGGAGCATCSATCGGGGGTGTGAGAGGACGTTCTGCGCCAGGCTTGCCTCTGTGAGGAGATTAGGGCGGAGTTCCAGGCTTTGAGGGGCTGTGCTGGTCGACAGCCGGCTGAAYGTGAKCCAGCAGTGTGCCCAGGTTGCCGAGAGGGCAAATGGCGCCCTGACTTGTATCAGTGGTAGTGTGGCCAGCAAGACCAGGGCGGTGATTGTTCCTTTTTACTCGACACTGGTGAGGCCGCGCCCCGAGTCCTGTGTTCCGTTCTGGACCCCTCAGTTCAGGACGGACACTGAGGGGCTGGAGCGAACCCRGAGATGGGCAGCGGAGCTCGGGAAGGGTCTGCAGCACACGTTTTAAGAAGAGCAGCTGARGGAGCTGGGATTATTTAGCCTGGAGAAGAGCAGGCTCGGGGGGGACCTTACTGCTCTCTGCAAMTGCCTGAAAAGAGGGTGGAGCCAGGTCGGGGCCGGTGTCCTCTCCCAGGCAGCAAGTGACAGGAAAAGAGGAAGTAGCCTTAAGCTGTGCTAGGGGAAAGTTTAGGTTGGATATTRGGAAGAATTCCGTAACAGAAGGGGCTGTTAGATGTTGGAATGGACAGCCCTGGGAGATGGTGAAGTCACCGTCCCTGATGGTGTTTAAGGAAAGACTGGGCATGGTACTCAAGACATGGTCTGGTTGACGTGGGGTTGTTGGGTCAAAGGTTGAACCGAGAGGTCTTTTTCCACTTAATTGATTCTGTGATTCTGTGAGAAAGGCTTTGGATAGTGTGTGCAATGTGGGCTGAGGGTTGGGACCCCCACAGGACTCCCACAGGATGTGGCCAGTGTCCCACTGCTCAGGCTGTCACTTCTGTATGGGGCTGTGCCCTATCTTTGGTGTCATAGAGAATATRATGCACAATTTACACTTGAGTCATTCTGGCAAAATACTCTTGAGCTCTGATCGCTGATACCCTCTGCTCTGTTCTGAGCCATCCTATTTATTGCTTCAGTTCACTGCTGGACTGATTCTCAATTTTCCCACACTACAGTAATTGCATGCCCTCACAAAAAGCTGTGAAAATGTGCCTCAGATTGTACAAGGAGGAAACAATTTGCTAATGCACATTTTCCAGGTACTGTTTGCTGTCTGATAAGTAAAGAGCTTKTTAACAGTAACACAGATAGAAGCAATATTCCTTCGTGATAGGATGGAAGATTTCAGACTGTGTACAGCATCTTTTTATTAAGTTGCTTTGCTTTTTTGCATAACTTCTACCTTCTTTGTCAGCATCTAATGGATGTTCCAAAGCCAGTAGCCCTGTTTAAAATACATTTTAAAAYGTTTGTATATCTTGCAGAGTATATGGAGGGAGGATCCTTCAGGATTTCCGGGGGGAAAGCTTATACACTTGAAAAAGGAAGTTTGTGTTTATCCATCTAATCCTTTTATACTAATTTTCTCCATTGTTTCCTCAACTTCATGTATTTTGTTTTCTGGAAAAAAGGGAGTGTTCTCAAAATACTGGGTTGTTAAATCTGATTGCTGATTGTGGTAAGRTGTAATCTTTCCAAGATCAGTATTTATGGAACTTACTGGTTCAGTTTGTTGTTGATCTGTTTTATTTTTCCTGTCCAGGTGAAATTTGATAGTGGAGTTTTACTGCTGAGCACACACAGACTGATCTGGAGGGATCAGAAGAATCATGTAAGTCCCACTTTTGATTCTTGTATGTCATTCATTTGTAAATTCCATAATAAACAACAARTAGCTTGCAATGAAAAGCTTACACATGGAGAGATTTTTCCTGCCTTTTTGTGTGTGTTGTTTTACAAGTATAGTCCACTTTTTGGCTCACAACAGAAAGAAGATTATGTAGTGTTCTTTCACCCTGTCCTGCTTTAATAAAATAATCATGCAGAGATGAGAAGGGATAGGAATGAATCCTGTAAATTCTCCTGTTCTATGGCACAGAAAAAAAAAGCAGTAAAGAGCCTGGTATAACTAAAAAACATTGTAACACTAAAAAATATTGACTGAAGTTGAATGTGTCAGGCAAATCATAATGTGATGGTCTTTCCCATGCTCATTGCTTAGGAAAGCCTTTTCTTGTTTCAAGTCTCAGTTTCCAGTCTTCTGCTCCCACCATATAGTCCCATGATTTGGTAATAGGATGTGTTTGGTGGCAGTATTGTTTTACACACATCTGGGACTTTTTGCACGCTTGGAGTAACAAGGGGCATAATGGCTTCCGCAAGTCTTAGAACCGACCATATCCTCGTTTCCAACAAAAAGATTACATTTGTGTTTTTTTTCCAAGTTCTCCCTCTGCTCCTGGGCCACGTGATTTCTTGTACTCTTCCAAGGTCATTGAATTCCCTAAATCAGCAGAGGAAAAACCTTGGAGAAGAAGTTAATAATTTTATTTTAACTAATTTGATTAATGAAAGGTTCTGACAAGCTCAGGCTTGATTATCAGAAGAGGCAGAGAYGTGGCCTGGAGATGATTGGCAAAAATTACCCAGTTCTGACTAGGAGATGRAATTAACTTTTGTTAGTGTGGTAAATAAAGCTGATTAATTTTCTAGCTCTCAGGACTGAAATATGGGGAGCATGATACCCTTTCATTTTCACGGTGAGTTGTTTAAGCTCAGCTGTGGGTTAATGTTAAACATRGAAACCTTACCTAGTTTATTTAAACCTTTATTCTAGTTTACCTAGAATAAATTTGTAGAGAGATTCCCCTTCTATTGTGTCAGCAATCAATAATGATAAATGGGGCACTTCTTGTTAGGTTAACATAGCAAATATTCCTACAGAAACACAGACAGCTGTGTTTTATTGCTCCTGTTTTTATGTGCAGTAGAACAGTGATTAAAAAAAAAGAATTCTGTAAAGTTTGCTACATAGCTAGATTTGTACAACATCTTGAATGATAAAATCATGCAAAATGTGAGCATGAGACATTAGAAGAAGAAATCCAAATAAACACACAGCAAATTTACCACATTTCTATTTTTGTATCCCTTCCTCTAGCTTTTCTCACCAGGAAGAAGTGATTCTAAGTCCTTGTGCTTAAAATGAGTTCACAACTTTCTGTCATTGAGCTAAAGGAATCAATTGCTTTGACAGTATATGTTTTTTAACGGAAGTGTCATACTGCCTRTCTTTTAAAGTGTTCAGAACTTTGTGAATGTTTTATAAACAGTGACTGTTTGTAGTGGCTTTAAAAACTAGAGTCACAGAAGAGTCTAGATAGCTTGCATTAGAAATTTTTAAAAAAGGAAGTACAACCCAGGTTTTTTTCCCAGTAAGAGAGTCACTTACTAGTTAGGGTTCCTGCATGTATAATTCCCTGCTCTCAACTTAGTGGGTATTTAATTATTCCATGGAAAGAGGAACAATTTTGGCAGTAGAAATTGAGAGTGCCCTGTAACAGTGTCCATTGTAAACTGGTGTTAGGCAGTGGCAGATGGAAGAGAGAGGTTCAGAAACGGATTGCAACCTGTGTTTTCCTCATTCCATGTGTCAATCATTATGTCAATCACCAAGCTATTGTGTGGGAGATGATGTTTCTCAAAGAATATTCACTAAAACAAGACTAAGGCACCTGATTAGATGCTTTGAATTGTTCATTTTGCAATTTCTATTTCAAATACATTTAGAAAGAGTTTAGCCTGGGGTACGTTAGTCTCCAGCAGGTGAATACAATCTTGTTTATTTCTCTTTGTTTTGTCCAAAGCATGGTCCAATAAATGTGTGTTGAGATGCATCAACTGCTGGATTATGTATTCCTATTGCCCTCAAGATAGTAGTCTAGATTTTAGATATTCAGCATTTAAAAAGACTGATGGTTTTAGATATTTTTTTAGCTCCCAAAGCAACATCAATGCAAAAATGTCAAGACCCAGTGAGAATTGTGCACTTACAGAGATAAGCTGCAGTAGTGTGGAAATTCTAATGTTTTAATTTTAAATCTAGATCTAAAGATGTGTTAAATCTCCTAGATCCTKCTATAAATCTAGCTTGAGGTTTTTTAAGTTGATACATTGACACTTAAATTGTTGCAGTTTTGTAATTAACTAGAACTCAGTTTCAAGTTTGTGTTATTCTTCTACATATGTTTCACTGTAATGCATAGTTTCTATTCTGACCCTCATTTTTCACAGAGTGCTGCAGGTAGCACTTGCAGATATCCATACTGTTTGTGAAATGGGGAGAGAATGCTTGGGTTTAGAGAATAAACAGACAGGATATGGTTTAAATTCACCTGTGTTTGTGGTGTTTGTTCCAGGAGTGCTGCATTGCTGTACCTCTGTCTCAGATCGTATTCATTGAAGAACAAGCAGCTGGGATAGGAAAAAGGTATGGTCAGTCTCATTTCCTTTTTTAGATGGATACTTTCGCATGCATGTTATGTGAGGTACCCATTATTATAGATTAATGCATAGTAGGTTCCATTTGCATTCTGAGTTTCCAGACTGACAGCCACAAGGACCGTTGAGATCAAATGTGTAGGAGGGTCATGATTGATGTGATTTGTTAAGTAACTGCCATGTAATCACTAAACAAGTATGTGTTGATATTTTAGAAGTCTTTTCCAACATAAACATTTCTATGATTTTAAGTTTCTAAAGAGAGAAAAAATTTTAACTGGAGAAAAAAATTTTACCTGGAGAAATATAAACACATTTAGCATCTGCTTGCAGCCTGCAGTCAGACTGGTAAGGTAATATGCAAGGGGTATTCAGAAGAAATCAGGTAATTCACTAATGCTGGAGAAGTAAATAAAGACTAATGAAAAGAGTATCAGTAAAATGAGATGGGAATGAGGTACTTGCAGTAATGTTGTGACAGCAGTCTATTAATTTCCCTAAAATAATGCTTTCCCAAGGTTTGTTTTGGTGGYAGGTGTCATTTCAGAGTGTTATTTCCATGTGTGTAACCTTTGAATGTTGGTTTTGGATAAGTTCACATACAGTGTCCATAAGTGAGATATGAAAGTAGGATAGCTTACAAATAATATTGAGACCTTTTGTTTTCCTGTGTCAAAGACAGTGTGTTTTGGCTTTTGACTGGCAATAAGTACTGCCAAATTAAATGACAACTTGATCATCAGTTTTTATCCTAGCTAAAGGATTTTTTGTAAATTATTGCTTGAAATTTTWCAATTTCTTATGTTTATTTCTCAATAATTGATGGTAGGTACATTTTAAACTTGCAAGATGTTGCTGTTTTAGAGGCTGTACTGGTTGTTGTGCTAGATCTACTTCATCAAAATATTTAAATGTTGATGTTTAAATGTAAAGTGTTATTTGATGATCTTTAGGTCTTAGGTGATATAGTTAATAGAGATTTTGATTAAATGGTTAACTTTGATGCAGGAATAGTTTATTTATATATTACAGAAATATCTTCTCTTTCCTTTACCTTTTCCTTAGTGCCAAAATAGTAGTTCATCTTCATCCTGCTTCTTCAAACAAAGAGCCTGGTCCATTCCAAAGCAGCAAATATTCCTACATCAAGCTTTCTTTCAAAGAACATGGGCAGATTGAGGTAAATCTTGTACCATGGATGCCAAGCGCATCAGGTCTTTGGACATGCTTTTCTCCACTTTCTGTGTTAGTGATAATTTTCCATGAACTTTCCATGTTTACTTTTGAGGTGGAACTTTCTGGAAGACAAACACTATGAGCCTTCCATGTTCTATACTTCCATTAAATAATGCAAATACAGTTCCAAAAATGTCAAGAGGCATTACTAGGCTAGTTCTTATTTTAGGGAATTTAGTATAATCTTATACTTTATTTTTTAATCTACTAAATTGAACACAGGATTTTCCAAAATGACGCCTCTGAAATCTGTTAAATGTTTGACAGAGTAAAATATGTTTCTTTGTAGTTAACCCTCTGCTGAACAGAAATCAAACAACTTATTCCTAATTATCTCTCTAATTCTATTGCTGAACGCTTTTCGTTGCCTATCTCTCTAATTCTATTGCTGAACGCTTTTCGTTGCCTATCTCTCTAATTCTATTGCTGAACACTTTTTGTTGCCTCAGAACTTTTCTTTGTTGTACACTTTATAAAAATATTTTTTTTAACCTACACCAAATCTCAAAGATTTTCAGCATTCTAAGAAAAATGTAATATATTTTTAAAAGAAGACTTACCCTAAAAGCCAAAGAAATTGCGCTCTAAAATTTCACAGTGCAAGATCCTTTAACTTTGGACAGTGGAAAAAGCTCTACCTGTTTACTGCAATTGAAAGCTGAAAATCGGATTTTCAACTCAAATTACTTAAAAGTGACTTAAAAATGCATGTGCTTGATCAGACTCATTTTCATTTCTTTGTGAACAGTTTTCAGACTATGTCAACTGTAGATTTATGCATAGTTATAAATGTATGTTTTTCTCAATCACAATTGTATTTATTTTAAAGTTGTGTCTGAAAATTAAACTTGTTGTGCTTACTGGTTGCCTAGCACATCAATTACACCTAAGCCTTTCTTATGACTACAGAATGCTTTCCTGTGAATCTGAACAATGAAAAGGGTGGAATAGATTTTCTTTCTGGATATTGGTCAGTGGATATTGGTACACTTAGTATAAATTGATGCCACCTTCTCGTATTWGCAATAAATAAATTGGTGTAATTCATCTGTCTGGTTGTTTTTATATTGCTGAATTAGCACATCAATAGCAATTGGATTATTCAGCTTTCCTTCCTTTAAAAGTATATCTTTAAGCATACCTCAACATTTTAAACTTTAGAATGGTTTGGGACAGTTTGAATATCTGAAAGAAGTATTTTACRATAGAAGTACTTATGTGAGTTTAACTAGTGACTACATGGCTCCTCCGCTAATGTGAATACTTTCGAAGACTGCACATTTAAAGTTTCCGTATAATAGTGGTGTACCATGGATGTACAGGTGGTACCACAATTTGTCTCCACGCTTTCTAAAGTTTATTTCATCACCACTAAGATGCTAAAAATACCCAGAGGTACTCTGCAGAGTTTATGAAACATCTGTTGTCTCTCTTTAATTTGCAGTTCTATAGACGATTATCAGAAGAARTCACACAAAGAAGATGGGAGAGCATGCCTACTGGTCAGACTATGCAAGTTAACAAGGATTCACAGGTATGTGCAAAGCTTCTGAGCAGGATCTGTGTGTAAGCTCTTGTTTCCATTTCTTGCCACTCCTGTATACTGCATGCAGCACATGCCTCACTGACCAACTTCATGGGTGCGTGCAGGAATTCAGCTTTAGTTTGCCTGTTTTTTCACAGGCATAAATTAGTTTCTCTTTTGCAGTTTTCTCCTGGTAGCCTCTCTTTCTTTAGTGCGTTTAAATAATGAGCTCCTTTTTTTTTTTTTGTTTTAGTTAGACACACATAATTGTACAAATGCAGTATTTATTTATATATACTTTTATTCAGCATGTGAGGTTTAATGAAGCCGGAAAATGTTTTGTCTTAATTGTGATTTCTGGGGGCTTTTTTGTGTCCAGAAGTCAAATCTATAATATGTAACTTACAGGCTTTGAAATCTATATGTATTTGATTTAAATGTATATTCTAAATGGACAGTAGTTAGGGAGAATGTCATGTTAGATTATCTTCTTTATCTGTCTGCATACTTCTTTGTTATAAACTGATAAACAACTACATGTTGTTTCTGTTTCAGWATTCTGCTGAATATATGAATGCAAAGTATTGTATGAATGAAATAGGATGATTTAAAGACTGTTGAACATGAAATCCTGTATGTCCTCTTTTGTAAATGTAGTATCTATAAGCACAGATGCATTCGGAGTAATGCATGAAGAATCTAATCAAAATGTAATCTCTTGTACTTAAATCATAGCAACTGGGGAACACTAGTGCTAAGCCTTGCAGTCAGAGATTAGAGGCATGACAGCACTGCCACTTAGGTACCAGCCTTTCTAGAACACACTTGGCATTGGCCTCCATTCTAATACCTCTGAGGAAGGCAAATTAGACTGAATTTAGCATTGTGTGTCTATGTTTCTGTTTCTTCAGGCTGGATTTCTTGAAGTAATACACTTAGACATTTCCACTGCTCTAATATGGATGTTCACATTGATTTGAGAGGCTAGAATTGATTTGAGCTGAAATAGTCAGTCTGAATCGGGCTATTAAGCATATTAATATTTTTGATRTGCTCTCAATATCATTAATGTCTARTGCAGCAAATTCATACATGCTTCACATTTCTTGTTTATTTTTTTACAATGGTTAAAAATTTCTGTCAAGGAATGCATGAAATATTGTAGGAATGGTATCTGCTGTTTGGGGGAATATTGCCTGTCCTCTAATTTTCACAGTGAGGCAGATGAGAAAACTTTACATTTCCTATTTTGATTCTTTTTTTTTTTCAGGCAGGAAGAGTAAGGGCTGTAGGAATTGTAGGCATTGAAAGGAAATTAGAAGAAAAAAGAAAAGAGACTGACAAAAACATTTCCGAGGTAGGTTCTTTTGAAGTTTCAAGGTCAACCATCTGTCTGAACTATTTACATTCATTCACACTTTCTTTTAGGGAYAGCTGAGACTATTTATTGTTTTTGTTGAGAAGTCTGAATTTATTAATTGATTACAGTTCACAGTTATTTATTTTGTTTAACTGGCTTGTCAATGTATGTAAAGGTACTTCATTTAAACAATTTACCTTTCAAGAAGGTTGTTCTTTGAAACCAGCAGTGTGTATTTATTAAACTAATTTTGGTYTCAATTGAAAATTGAGCATATATTAAGCAGAATGTGCTCATCCAAGTGTCTGCACATAACTGTGGTGAAGTTAAAGTTTCATCTTGTAATCAGGTTTTTAAATGTTAGATTTAGGTTTATAATTACAGCAAAGTGATTTGCAGTCCAGGCATCAACAAGAAGTTACGAGTGGTTTGCAAAATACCTGGGCTAGTTGGAGACCATCCTTTTCCATTGAACCAGCACAATAGTTGGATTCTCGCTATCAATATTGATGGACAGCCGAGGCATTTAATTCCTTCATATACACCTGAGAGCAATACCCTCAAAAATAGTCTGATTCTGTTTTGGTAGTAGGTATTAATACAAAAGTACTCATAAACTACATGCAGCAGATTAGTTCTTGTGGGAAAGCTTTATGGGATTAAGTGTGCCATGAGAAAAAGGTATTTTCTGTGTTAATACTTAGGAAAATTATAGTGCCTTTGCAGGCCAGGTGTTGTTTCAGATACTGGGAGCATTAAACTTTCTTGTTTTCTGTCTGTGAGGAACATAATGAATGAACTTTTGTGTGTCGTTCAAAAGGTATTGTGGTTACATGCRTGTGTGTATAGTTCAAAAGGCATTGTCTGCTTATTTTCTTCCTTTAGTAGCTTTGTCAGAGAGTAAAAGAAATCCATTTATACATGTTGTATGAGCAGAGGAAAATCATGACTTGTAAAATCCTGCCTTCCTCCAGCTTTAAATGTTATAAGTGACTTAATTTAAAAACTGGTGCCCTGGCTTCCAGGAAAAGGCTTCCTGCATCTGCTGTTCAGTGCTGATAAGAATCCAGTTCTTTAGCCTTTTGTTTATCTGAGGAAGTTCCTGTTAGGTGTGTGCACATTCCCCTTTGTTTCCAGGCCTGCCCTGGGTGAGTCAGGCAGAGGAGGAGTTAGACACAGCATGCTGTTTATTTGGCTAAATCAAGGGTTCTTTTGATGAATGTTGTTTTCTTGCAGGTATAAAGATTAGAAATAAGCTGGGAAAAGCCCTTTTAGAAAACTTCTTGTTGRTATCATATACAAATGGAGTAGCAGGACTTTGATTTACACTAGAGATTGGGAAATCTATTGTAAATTATTCAATTTGGTAGACTATGGAGTAAGAAGTATTCTAAAGAGAAGCTGTTGTATTCTTAGTGGTAAATTATTGTTATACTATGGTATATTTTCTTTTCTCCCTGTGGACCACTTAATTTTGGGTGTCTAACTCAGATACTAAGTGTTAGGAGGCTAAACTTGTCCAGTCAGTGGAGAAACACTGGCACTATCAGGAGTGAAAAGCAAACCCTGTCCCTTTCCAGTGGCATCTTTTTTTGTTCTTTTAATGTTGAATGTCTGACCAATAAGCTTCCACATAAGACACCYAGATGTAGATGGGAACAATGGGGTCTTCCTGCAAAAATACTCAGAAGTGTGTCTTTCTAATGGGTGATTAGTCAGAGTAATCCAGAAATGACATAGAGGCAGTGACTAGAAGCTGTAGGAAAGATATCTCTGGCCAGTTACATTTCAATGTAACTGAACCTTCTTTGCTTGGGGCTGGAGGGCTTGGGTGCTGCTGTCAGGCAAACTTTAGATGAAAAGGTTCAGGCATATTTCTCACACCAATTGTTCAAAACAGGTTGTTTGAAAAGGTTGACCACCTGGACATGTTGTCATGTGTTTGAGAGAAGTGAGGAGGCTGAATGTGTGTTGATGAGGGAGAGAAAAAAGAGAGTTGCTTCTCAATATAGTTGCATTAATGGAGTTCCTAGGTCTCCTTTTTTTTAACATGAATTTTTTAATGCTAGTTTGTAATTACTAAAAGTTTGGAATTTCAGTATACTTTAAGCTATTTTAAAAGTATGATCTATTTAAGCCCAAAAACCTCTTGCAGGTTGTTGGAGAGCTGTTGTGTTTGAGACCAAAGCATTTTATTGGAGTATTTAAATTAAGAGATGTTGCCACACATTTCATCCCTCATATGCCATCTTCTTTGCTCATTTGAAATGAGTGTTTCTTACTAACTTAGTAACTTCTACTGAACCACGTCACAGGAGTWCATCTTTAGCTTTACATCTGTAGCTTGCAGCTGGCCAGAAACAACAGATCTCCTTGAGTGAGGGTTAACTCCTGGAATAAAACCTACCATCVCCACCCAGAAACCTTCCCCCGCTTTATGGAGAGCATAATAAAGTTGGACAGTTTAATCTTTTCTGGAACTCCCTATCTCCTTGTCCCTTCCATATCACATGCACATCATAAATCATACCAAAATTCTGTTCACTTACTGAAAAAGTCTGTGATTGATTCTCTTCTTCGTTCTTTGTTGATCATGTTTACTTTAGGACATGCTGTAAAACAATTGTATCAACAAATAAGGTGTGATATCTCACATTGTAACTAATCTAAAGGGATAGCAGCTCTCATKAATAGCTTGGATAGGTGGACAAAAGCAGCTCCCTGTACCTGTGAAGCTTAATGCTGTAATTATACTGATCTGCACTGTCTGCTTTTCATTTCAGGCCTTTGAAGACCTTGGCAAACTAATGGAGAAGGTATGGATGGATGGCATGTGTCACTGAAGTAGACTTACATTTGTTTTCTCAGTTTTAAGCATGCTTTTCTYTGTTGAGCTGAAAGTTGACTTACCTGTGTGTCTTTCTTGATAGGCTAAGGAAATGGTGGAGTTATCCAAATCAATAGCTAATAAGATTAAAGAAAAGCAAGGCGACATCACTGAGGATGAGGTAAATTATTATTTTATTAAATTTAACAGAAATGTTCCTATGGAAAGCAAAAATCTATCTGTTTAATACACGTAATGTTAATAAAAACCATCTGCTCATTGTTTTTTTTGTGTTTCGTCCCTTATACTTTGTGTGGAATTTACTTGCTTAGTGTTAATTTTTCTTTTAGCCATTTTTAAAAGCATTTTTACTACTTCTTAATRAATTTTTCTACCTGTGCTGGTCAAAAAGACATGGTACTAAGTCTTGCCTTCTCTTTGCTGGTTATTGACTATTGGTAGTAAACTGAATGATTTGTTCACCAAAACTGTGTTATAGTAATAAAATCAAAGGTTTTTAAAAACCAGAATCATTCATTAGCTGAGGTACTTTTAAATTTATTTGTTTGTTTGCTTGTTCAGACTATTAAGTTCAAGTCGTATCTACTGAGTATGGGTATAGCTAATCCAGTGACGAGGGAAACGTATGGATCTGGTACAGAGTACCACATGCAACTGGCGAAGCAACTGGCTGGAATCCTGCAGACACCACTAGAGGTAAATTCCCATGTCTTGCACCAGCGTTTTTCCATGTGTTGCTGAATTTTGATATGTGTTTTGGCTGTAGCACTCTGCTGTTTTTAAGCAGAATTAGCAGCACTGCCTCTTTTTCAATGTGTATATGAATATATATTGTCTTTWTGACTAAAAAGCTTAATTGTAAGTACAAATTTTTATTTGGAGTAATGGATCAACTTTTAATTTGCAAAATATTGATGAGATTTAGAAAATTGTTCAAGTTGTCTTTGAGCAGGCCTATATTCATCCCTTGCTGCAGAATATTTCTTTTTTTGAAGAGGGAAATGGCACTGATTGAAAATCTAATGAGTCTTTAAACTGCATAAAATTTMCATATTTTACAAATATAGGACATAATTATTAAGTGGATTGCCAGCCCTTAGTRATATCTCCTGTTTTAATTTATCTTAAACTGTTACAGATTATCGGTTTGTCACCAAAAAGTTAGATTTCATGTTGCTGTTTATGAGGCTATGTTCCTACTAAAAAGCATACATACTACAGTATTTTTGTGAAAGATATGTGATACCTACTGTGATCAGAATGGAAAACTGAGTTTGTCTGAAAAGTAAAAAGGATAAATGGATTGATGTATTTAATGCTGAAATTTTTTGTGCCTGTGATTTATTCTCTACTTTAAAGTCAGAGTAATTCATAGTCCTTGGGTGTGATGTCTCTGGTTCACATTTTAAAATTAGTGAAAGGTACAACTTACCTCTTTAGTTTTTACCATTAGGGCCCATCATTTACCCCCTCTGTTTTACTTGTTTAATAAGCCATATGCAAGTAGAGGTGCTGTGTTTACTGGGTGAATGCTGTTTTTCTTACCAGTCTTGTGCTTAACACAGGAGCGAGGGGGGATCATGTCCCTTACGGAAGTGTACTGCTTGGTAAATCGTGCACGAGGGCTGGAGGTGAGACACTGCTTTGGGTCTATGTTTTATAACAGGACTTCAGTGGTAAGGAAATTTAAAAGGGTAAAATGTTCCCTACCAATTGTTCTTTCTACTTGTCTACAGCAAGATGTGAACAGCCCTTTATTAAAATTAGGTTTTTACCTTTTTCCTGTCTCATTCTTCCATATAATACTTAYGTGTCCTTTAAAAGTTGTGATGATGTTTGCTGCTTTTTATGACATCGTGTAAAAGGGAAAATCCATATTTACCCAGAAACAAAACTTAAAGGACAGAGACTACTAAAGAATGGTGRATCTCCTGGGGAATTTTTACAAAATACAACAATTCTTTCTGTAAACAGAGCAAGCGGGATTATTATAGAACACATAGTAAGTGAACAGAAAGGAGCATAGAAACCAAGAAAATAGACTGCACAATAGAAAGGAAAAAGAATTAACAATAAGTGTAGCCTGGTGTATTTTATATCTGCAGCTACTAAAACTTTGTTTGTTTTGATGTTATACTATACACCTGAAATGCAAACTGTGAATAAATGTGTTTTACTATTTTAATAGTTGCTGTCACCAGAGGATTTAGTAAATGCTTGTAAAATGCTGGAATCACTGAAATTGCCACTAAGGTAAGAGCTTTACAGATTTATTTATAAAGCATGACACTCATAGGTCAGATCATGATGATTTAATATTTTTTTCGCAGTAGGTGTTTTTTGTGGTTGTTGTGGGTATTTTTAACAAAGTCATTCTTTGCTTAAAGGATACTGCCATATGCACCAACATCCACTCTACACTAAAACATTAATTTTTATCTAGAAAGACATTATGTTTTTTCACCTCTAATACAATTTTTTCAGACTGGGAAGAGGGTTTAATCTAGACCAGACATATGCCTTGCTCTTTCCAATCTCTTCAGGTTTTGAAGATGCTATTAAGCTTAAGTTCATCTTACAGAACTTGTTTGGGGTTTAGGGGATTTTTTTCCCTTTTGTAATGTGGCTATAGGTGTGGATGCATTAGAAATGTGCCCGTAGGTGATGTGCACAGATTTTTTAGTTACTTTGCCTCTCTATTTTGATTTTAGGCTTCGGATATTCGATAGTGGTGTGATGGTGATTGAGCTCCAGTCTCATAACGAAGAGGAAATGGTAGCTGCTGCTTTGGAGACAGTAAGTGCACTGCATTTCCTTTGGTGTTCTGACCAGGCTAGGGAAATTTAAACACATTAAGTAAAAAAGTTGAGGTATGGGATTTCCTCATGAGGTTTAAAAATACAAGACATTCCACTTCATATCTTCTAAGAGAAATATTTAAATAGAACTTCTCATCTTCAGAGTTCTGTGCAGGCRGTAATTTTAGTCATTGCTTTCTCTTTAAGAACTAAATCACTTTTCTATCTCTCTTTAAACTTCATTAACCTTCAACCTTCCTTGAAATCTTTTGCGCTGTAGAATGAAATTCATGGCGTGTATTGAGTTCCTAATTTAACAGAAGTGGACTTCAGACACTGTACATGATGTGCTTGAAGGCAGTGGGAGCAGCTCTTAAATGTTAATCTAGGTAGTTGTTTGGTTTGGGTTTATTTCAYAGAGCAGTATATTGGATGTGTAACATCTTGCAGAGTTTGCTGCTGTAAAGAGCATTCAGTGGGAGAGTATTGTGTATAGAATTAAGCTAGCTTCATCAGGAAAAAAAGGTAGTATGAATTGCTCAGTGTCATAAACCTTTATTGTCTTGYTGCCTCTGGACACTTTACAGTCCTGTTATCCCATTATTTGATGTATTTTTCTGTGTCTCAGTGGAATGTATTTTTTTATTTTCATACACTAGAGAAAAGGCTGGTTCAGTGTRTCCAAAGTTAAATGTTAAAGTCAAAGAGGGAGCACTCGAGAAAAAGTAGARCTATCACAGACACCTCGCTTGACACAAGGTAGATTGTTCACTGCATTTTGCATGATTGTCACCATAAAGCTTCTGCTTATCAAAAAGATTTTAAGAGAAATTTATAGAGCCACTTAAAAGATTCCATTCTAAGCTAACAACATTAACGTGCTTAAGTCTTTCAAAATATGTTAATATTTTCAGTTTATTTTCTTGTATTTATAGGAAAGTACCTAGACCATTTATGGTTTTTTCCTGTTTATTTTTGATTTTTCTTGCCTTCAGCAAGAGCACTTAGGTCTTTGAAAAGAAAGGGAAAGCCTTTCTTGATAACAAAGGAGGTCAACTGCAAAAAGTAACAGATGGTAAATTTATTGCCAAGGTGACTTTTTGCWGTTATGTCCATAATATGAGACTTTGACTCCACAGAAAGATGTAAGGAGAAGCTTCAGCTGAGGAAGGCTAGCCTGTATTGGAAGGTTTYCTGTATGGGAAAAAGAAGATGAGAGCAGACTTGTGGCCAAAAGCATCCATACTTTATTGTTATTGCACTTACACATGAAGTTCTGAGAAGAAGTGAAAGGAAGCCATAGGGTTTCAGGCAGAACAGAGATGTGGTTTTGAAGGGCTGGTGAAGACAGGAAATGACATGGACGTCAAAGGAATCCGAAATCACCCTTGATGAGARTAGTGGTTTGGGAAGGAAAGATAATTAATCACCGATTGTCTAGCTGACATCCATTACTCAGATTTGATCCCTTAGCTTCCGAAAATCTCATGTTCGGACTAATTTAATCTGAATTTCTGTGAAAGGACTACTGCTGAGAATGATACAGAATAGACTCTCCCCACCCAGTTATGTGAGAAGCAGGAAATGGAAACTACATCTGCAGTTATAACTTTGCTTGAATCTAAAGCAATGGAGAAATGGAAGAGTTTTTATTTTTAGGGTAATAAAACATGTTTRTCTGGGAAATTTAATGCACTAGTAAGTCTAGACTTCATGTATAGTACTTATCTGGTATTTTRAAAATCCGCATGTCCAATGTGGGTAAGATTTCATTTTAGCATGTATTAAGTAACATGGCTGAGACAAAAGGGCCAAAGTTTGGCCAAGAATGAACCCGTCTTTTGCATCATATGAATGTGATGGTCACTTTTAGTTTTCCTTCTAGTATGCCATAATGTCATGTGAAGTACTAAGGTTGGGGGGTTTTCATGTAGGTAGTGGGTATATTTAAAATGCCATAAAACTCAAATTCTTCACTTCTACCTGAGATGACTTACATTTGTACATTGATGAGCTACCCTGAACAGGTCTTTTTATTTCCTCATTTAGGCTTCAGCATTTGCAGAATCACTTGGAATAGTTCTGCTGTGTGAATACTGTGGAGTCTGTTTGAGATTCCTCTCTGAGCTATTCCAGTTTTTCCATTCATTTGGCCCCAAGGCATCTTCTAAAAGAAATCCAAAGGAAAGGATACCATATGATTTATTTACTGATTTAACTCTTTTCTCTCTTCCTTTTTTCTACTTCTTCCAGTTTTCCCAGGACACAGAAAAGGGAAATACTCACAGTTAGTTGTACTTTTTAAAATGCAAACAAATTAATTTTCTTTTCAAGAATTTGCTACCAATTTATCACTCTCAAGGCTAGACTTGATTCAGTAGCTGAGAGAACGTGGTTTTCTTTGAATACCGTAGTTTGTTTATTTGTGTATTTGGTTTTTGACAGGTATCCGAAAAGGGTTCTCTCACAGCTGACGAGTTTGCTAAGCTGGTGGGGATGTCTGTTCTCTTAGCCAAAGAAAGGTAAGTAATAATTGTTGCATTTAATACTTTAGTTGTCATGTTGTCCTCAAGTAATCCAGCACATCTTTTGCTTTCTCTAGGCTGCTTCTTGCTGAAAAGATGGGCCATCTTTGCAGAGATGATTCCGTGGAAGGCTTGAGATTCTACCCAAACTTATTTCTGACACAAAGCTAATACCATTTGTGTACAGTTTGTTATGTCATAGTTGAACAAGAGAGCAGAGGGCAGACTCCTTCTAAGAACTGACTTTAAAATTTTTATTTTGTTAGTCAACTGCGACAGACATGAACATTGCAATGCTTTTACAGTTCTCAGGTATTTTAAGTACTGAATCCTCTTACATGGAACTGAAAGGAAATAGAAATCACAAAGTCAAAAGCATGTCAATTGTCTCAAGCCAACTCACTCATTTTTCAAGTTTTATTTGATGTTCTCTGTAGTTCTCATTTCAAGAGAAGATTCCACACCAGTGAAAGTGGAGATAATATCACCATAGAGTGCCGTGAGGGTCAGCGCCCGAAAGCCACGTTACTGCATACTCCCAATTCCAGTTTGTTTATGTTTGGAGCAGCAAAGCAGGCAGATGTATCCACAGTGATAAGAAACGTGACTTTGGTGTGTACTGAAGTATAAGGAACAAACAAGTGTAGAATAAATGCTTCTACTAGAAGTGATGAACAGTTTTCTAAGAAAGAGTCTTATGGTTCTGTAATTTGAGACAAAAAGAACATGCTGCAAGAGAGATTATTATRTGTCATGTGAATCTAAAAATTACCATGTTTATTTTGTCATATCTTACACTAATATCTCAGATAAAAGCATGGTTAGCACCGACTTCCTCCCTTCTCTTTCCTTGCCATCTTGCTTCCTGTCCATTTATGTGGCACTTTGGGTGCCGTTTCTCTCTCTGTAGCAGAGTGGAGCAGCCTCCTGTCACTCTACCAGGCTTTGTGCTTTAATGTGCTTCTATTTTGTACTTCTAACAAAAAATAATTTGTTTGTCCCATCAGCCTACTACTTGTTTTGAGGAAACAGTTCATTTGCTTACCTCTCATGTGAAAATTCATATGCTTTCCATATTGAAGGGAGGAAGAAGACTATCACCCTGTGTTTAACAGTCACAAGGTATCACTGTTTGGATTCCTCACCCTGTGTTCATACTGAATGCAGTATAGTCACCTCAGTTTTCCTAACTCCAGTGGAGTTGTTACACTACTTGAAGATCTGTTGTTGTGATGATAACAGTTAAGTGGATGTCTATGATCCACATCACCTGAATTTTTGGCATTTTGAAGTGACTTTTTAATAAATTAATTCAAGGTATGGGCAAGGACAGGATACAGGTTAACTGCACTGTGGTTAAAATGGTTGGATCAACTTCACAAAAGGACAAAAAGGCTTTTAATATGAGCCTGAAAATATTTTCAGAATATTTCAGTGTTACCATAGCTCAGACATGAGTTAAGAGCCTGCCAATAAGGACTTCAGTGCAGAGATCCCTACAGTGATCACACCTGTGGTTTGTGGGGTGTTGTTTATATCGGGTGAGCTGTGTCCTCTTATTCTTGTCATGAACAAGCTTTGATACAGTGCTTTCTTTAAGGCAGTTTTCCTCTGCTCCACGAAGGTGCTAAAACTTATATTTTTGAGATAGCTGAAGGAACCGGTTCCACACCATTCTTACTGTGTTGGTCACCTGGTATTATCCCTTCAGGACTCTTAGATCTTGCTTTCCTTCACCTTCCCCACAACCCACAGGAGAGATCCATGCGAAGTACACCAAGCACCACATATTAAGGAAGGACTGAAAAGTGAGAAATTCGGAAGCAAAAAGGTATTTTGTGTCAAGGCATATAAAAACCTGTCACGGGAGACCAGTGGTGGCCTGAACCTCTCCCCACAAGAGGGCACGTCATGTGCAGGAAGAACAAAACCTGAAAGGAAATGCCAAGTGTAAACTACTAGCCTCTGTTCTTTCAACCCCCAGTGGTTCATTATCTTAATTAAGCAATAATAATACAGCCTATTTAGAATAATGATACTTTCTCAAGCTTTTCTTTCCCAAGATTTTTCATTGATTTTGTTTTTCCTACAGGGAAGAAGTGTTTAGGCTAAATTGTATGGCTGGTTTAGAATTTAAGCATACACGTRAGAAAATGACTACTAGAAAGTAAGAAAAATTAAAACATTTTCTTAAATAGACTTCTGTTGAGTTTTTTCTTTTTAAATGTTTTAAATGCTTTAAAATCTTTGCACATCAAAAACTTGGGTTCTATGAGGCAGGTTTTTAAAATACATCATATTTTTGCTATCTCACTTTGTACCTAGAAGGGTATAATATAGTTTTGATTTAAAGGGCAGAATTAAATGTAATTAGAGGACCCTGCTTCTGTTGCTGAGTAACCTGGGGCCCATCCCGGCCAGAACAGTCAAACTTTAGGTGTCTGCTCAAGCACCACCTTCATGAGGGAAGCAGTCTGAGTACAAGCCAAGCATTATTCTCTACGTGCTAGCACTGACAAGGCATTTGGCACATTTCAGCATGTTTTCCCGGCTAATSTAAAACTGAAATCAGGTATCCAAAACCTTGGGGAGAGCCAGCTGTTGGGTGAACAAGGGRAATGACATTTACGGGTGTGCTGTACCATGGTAGTGCATTACTCTTTCGTGAACTGTCATTGCCCACAAGAAATCCATTGACTATTGAGGCAGGATTCTAAGAGAGAGGAAAATACAAAAATTGCCATTCTTACAGATAATACTAGTTTAATACAAAAGGTACAGATATGAACCTTTCCTGTTTTGATTATTTGTAGCATATTTGTATCATGATATATAACTATTACCTCATTTTGCCAGGGCTGCCTACACAATTAGTGCTTGTCTTTTTATGGAGCAGTTTTGATTGTGTTTTTCATTTGAAAACATGGGCTTTTGAAAACYTCTGACAGGAAGACACTCCTCAGGAATCTGTACATCTTTTTCCGTTTCACCTTTGCTTTGTTTACAGGAAAATTATATTCAGCCTATGGAAACRTGGATCTAATGTGGACTATATTTCTGCAGTGCAAATTTTTTTTCTTCTGAAATGTATACGTGGATGTGCATTTGGAAGTCCTCAGATATGTATCTTTCACAATCATTACTGGTTGCATATTGATTAACTAAACTCTTTGATGCTCAGTTCTTCTAATAGAACTTTCATGGTTTGTCCAAAGAGCCTGACTGCGCTTCTAAAATTAGTGCAAGTATTATCACTGAATTCGTGAGAACAGTAGCAGGAGACAGTGGRAGCCTGTTGCCAGCAGTAGAGGTTCCTGCTTCCTGAAGCCTGGGAGACTCTCAATTGCAACTGGACAGTTCTTTCAAAATACACACTAAAAAGGCAGGAACAGCCAATTTCAAAAATATTTGTGGATTTGATAAGAAATTATTGTTTTCTCTGGGAGGAACTCCCTCTCCAATGTATTTTCTGTTGAGTTCAGTTGGCAAATCTGATAATTACGTTCCTACTCCTATTCTAGCAGTTCCCATTTCATCTTAACTCTCAATCCTGCAGGCATTTGTGTGAAATGCAAGACCATACAGTTCCAGGTCACCTTCTGTTGGGAAGATTTCAACTATAATTTTGTTCTCTGAAGAATGAGCTATAARTGCTCATGTTGAGAGAATATTCTAGACATATCTGCTGGCAACGTTTTAAAAATCTATTTAAATACTCTTAATGGAGCAGAAGTCCAAGTATCTGTCCTCCCAGACACCTCCCAGGTACTTGTCCTGTCCAGCAGGCTTGAGAGTAGTTTTTCTTTGTGGTTTAGAATTAAAGTATTATTCAAATTAGGAAAAAAACAAAGCAACCAAAACACACAACAAAACACAAAAATTTCAGGGGTGACTGAAGGCAACTTAAGTTTCAGAAAACCCCACAGCCTGCTAGTTTGCACATGCTCTTGGAGAGGCAGACCTGACAGAAACCACAGTGCTGTGTATCCCTGCTCCAGACCAAAGACCAGGTAGGATCTGGGGTCTCCTGCCTTCCCACTGGACTCACAGAATGCTGTAACTTCAAGTTTCGGCTGATAAAAGAGCATATTAAACCCTGCCCTGCCCTGCTCTCAGCAGAGATGGACAGCAAGTTTAAGGTAAAAGGGGCTCGTACTGGTGGAATAGTCAATGTGTATCTAGTCCTGCTCTGACCACCAGGCTCAGACTCTTCAGACTTTTTGAAAAGTTTTGTTAATTCCAAGTATTTTATGTACAAGTATTATCATCAGTATTASGAAGTTGTAAAGCTGGGGACTGGTCTAAATGCTGTTACTCTGTATTTTTGAAGCCAACAGTCAAATTGGTGGTCCTGTGTCATTTGCTTTATACATGCAGAACACTCCCAGAAACTAAAACAAAAGAGTCATTATTTTATTTTAACCAAAAGAAAATTGCAGGAGGATACATTCTGTGTGAAGCACTTTCTTATTTCAAAGAACAAAAAAGCCAGCACARTTGCACAGAATACATTTGTGTCTGTTGTTGGTGCAGCATTTTTCCTTTGGCTATTTAGTGACTCACTTCACGTAGGTAGAAATCTTCCTAAATGTTGCCTAAATATAACAATATTGGAGTGTATRAGTCTGTTGTTTCAGCCAGACACAGCAGTTGTGTGTGTCTGTGGTGTAATTCCCCCAAGTTTCACTTTGCATTAGACAGAGAATTTGAGGTGTGTCCTTAAATTGCAGAGATACTCTGATTTGATCCACTCATTAGATAAGAATGGCAAAACTCCCACCAATTTAAAACCCAGCCTTTGTTGTGATTATCAAATGTTGACTAGTTAGCAGCTCTGTAAATGGATGTATTGGGTATGGCTGAGCTGTGGCAGAGAGAATGAAGATCTTAAAACACATTCTGGAGTGAAAATCAAAATGKTTTGTCTTTTCAGTAGAACTATCAAACTAGGTACAGCTGTTGCAAAGTGACTATTTCTGATATTTCTGCATTCCTATTGTTTTTTCCACAGTGTTTTGGGGAAGGCAAGATAAGGATAATTCTTTTTTTCCACCAGGACTCTAATCTTTTTATAGGTTAAAAGGCCAGAAGAGACTAWTATGACCTTTCATCTTGCCTGACCTTTCAGGCAACAGAAACTGTAGGACTTCCCTTATTTAATTTGTGTTTGAAGTAGAACTCCTCTTTAGGAACAACGGGAAATTGCATCTTCTGGGAAATCCCACTGCATCCCTTAGCAGATTATTCCAGGGATTATTTCCTGCTGAAAAAATAAGTTACGGTCTACACAATCCAAACATATTTAGCTTTGTCTTCTAGACACTGGACCTTATATTTAATTATATTATATTTAATAAGTGCTTTATTAAGCATAAGTTCCTGTCATGCTGGAATATAGCAATTTCTTAAACATTGATCATTTGGAGTCTTTTTGCCCATCATGTTGCCCATTTCTCTGCTCCTCCAAAGGCTTTCCATAGTTACCCAATAGCTGCCTTAAATTGTGAACACTAGCATTGGGCCAAGAAAAGCTACAGTAAATGTGTTAATTGCAGAGACCACTTGTTGCCCCAGATTTTATACCTCCAGCCATACACAGAGGGCATTCCCACACTATCAAACACATGCTTGAACCTGTGCTTGTGCTCAATTCACTCCCCATCCACATAGCTCGCACTCKTCTAAGTAAGGTGGCATCATTCTCTGCTCCAAACCTGTGGGCAGCAGCACAAATTCATGGATGTGACAGTGGGAGCTCAAGACTCAATATGAGCTGCAGATCTTTGTAAAGTAATGACTCCCCAGGAGAGCTGTGCATCCTACAAAGCATGTTCTATAGTCTTTGTTCATAGATGTGTCATTTTATGGGAGCTATATTAAAACAGGTATTGTTGGCTAAAACCTAGTGTACTCAGAGATTTCTCAGTGATAGTGACTTGTCTTCAGAATTTTCCATTCTCCCAGTTTATGTGTTATTTGAAAATCTGAGCAGTGATGATGTTACATTYTCTTTTAGGTCTCTGAAAAATTTTTAATTTGCTAAAACCTAGTCCATGCTTAAATCTTTAGGTAAATACATCCTACTTGAAAATTACACATTAAAAAGACATTTTGAGATCAATTAGTCAACACTTAACTCTTTTAAAGCATACTGTGCTAATTCTACACAAGCATCCTTCATGGAAATATCAGGGTTTACCAATCCAATTTTTTTATGGAAATGCTAAATATCATTACATTATAACATTGCTACCTTTACTCACCAAACTCCTAAATTTATCTAAAATGCATTTTCCACCAACTTTTGTCAAGTGGCATTGGTTATGGTACTCTCACTTTTTATTATCAGCTTTTCCATCCCTGTATCTGGATACTGGGTAAGGTTGCCAGCTCTGTATCAGTCAGAGCTGCTCTCTCTTTACAAATCAACCAAATTAATGAAAATCCATGATAATTCATCCAGTGGTCTGAAACCTCCACAGCATSTCCAGACCAACTGACTGGAAAAACAATATTAAAAACTATTGGATGGAAGTTTATCCAAAGCTGCTGATTTTAACTAGATTAACTGCTGATTTTCACTAGAGCTGCTCTTATTTTACCTTCTGAGGCTTGCATTGGTACAGAAATATTTTATTACTAATCTGGAGCATGGCTTTATTGTCTGTTTTTCACCCCAAAACAGAACACAAATATTTATTGAACGTCACTGTTTCTTTTGCACACCAACTGATGAGTCACATTTTTCACATAGCAGTGGATAACAGTAGAATAGCAACCATTCTTTTGTTTTAAATTTATATTAAAATCAGACAAATCTTTGTCACTCAACATTGCTGACTGTAGATCTCATCTTCTCTTATGTTCTTTATCAGCTTTATGCTTCTGATTTTGAACAATTTCAGCTTTTTATCCTACTCGTTTTTATTAATTTAAATGCCCTTGGTCATTAAGATATTTATATTCTTGTCACTTCTCCAACTAAGACTGCAGTGCAACCTTTCTTTTTTTTTTTTTTTTTTTTTTTTTTGAGACTTTTTCTTGAACAATGCAGAGATATGTTTTTCACGAGGACATGTTTTAGTTTCTCCATCTTTCCAGCTCTGAATTTTCCCCATAACACCAAATATTTATATTACCATTTTGGCCCTTACCTTGATCATGCATAACAGATGACTCTTGTATCCCAGCCAGCACTGCTTTGAGGATTTCACAATTAATTTGCCTTTGCCAGTGTGGATGAGGGCAAATAGAGATTTCTCTGTCTTATTATTGCAGCTCCCCTTAGGAAGTTTGAGGTCAATTTAATATTAGCAAGAGAAGGCCTTTAGCATATTTTGCACAGATAGAAATCACATACAATGTCACATCTCTCTCCACTACACAGAGCAGAGAGGGAATTCAGAAGCCAGACATTCTGCTTTCACACCTGGTGGTCTGTGGACAGTATGTGCTAATACATGATCTTGTTTTAATGCCAACGGAAGAAAAGGACATTTTCTTCCCAGCCCAACTGTGCTGGCAGTGGGGACAGAGCCAGCAACCAACACCCCACCTTATGCCCACTGAATACCACCAACACAGCCAATCTGGTGATCATGCCCTTCATATAAGGGCCCTTAACTTGGTTTGGGTAAAATCAGGCAGACTGGTTTCAGCTCCTGGCTGGAGCAAAGGTGGCTGCTCTGGCCTGGCTRAGAAGGGGCAGCTACCCACAGTCTCTGGCACCATACATCACCACACATGCAAGTGATTTCTGCACAGCTGCCAGGAACTGGAAAACACATAATCCCATTTTTACAGGCCATGAAGCTTTTTCCTGTTTGAYCTTCCTGCCAGGGCTGTCTTCAACATTGGGCTGTCTTCAACATTTCAGCCACATGGGCTGCCTCAGCCAGCAGTTACCTGGGATATGTGTGCAGGTGGGATCCGTCTGCACTCCCTGCTTGCTTATCACACCGGCAGCTGGTGCTAGAGATCAGCAATTAAAGACTACTCTCTCTTTGTATCCTTCAGTGTCTAACTTAATTTAGATCTCAGCGTTATGGTTGGGGGCTAAATGAGCATTCATCTGCTCCCTCGTTCCCCCATTCCTTCTGTTATTAGTTTCTCACTCTCCAGGGAGACCAACTTTAATGGCAAGGATTTTATCCACCGCTAGCCAGATGCCTCAGAGACCTGCTCCGTTGAAGTATTTTAATGAAAAATATGTTCCTGATGAAATTTGGATGGCATGTTAACAAAGACAGATCTTAGTCCTTAGCATCACAGCAGGTGTATTATGTGAAAACATAATCCACTGTGCTTCAAAGGGTCTAATAAAGTAGCCTGTCTATTTATCCACTGCTCATTCTCCTGTTATCTGGGCTCTTTACAATTTCTACCATGTAATCATAGGGGCAACTTGTGATTTCTAATCACTATTTTTTGGACTCTGTCCCTTTCTGGAAGTGTTGATGCAAAGATGATTATGGTTGGAAAGAAGGCACAGGGGAAATGCAGTGACTTGAGCTGCTGTCTTGGCTTTGTTTCTGGCTTTACAGTTTGAGCATAATCTCAGGGAATCAGTTTACTCTAGCAGAAAAAAAAATAAGACAAAGCCTTTTTCATCAGAATTGGAAAACAAAAGATCAAAAATCACTCATAACTCATAAAATACTGTAAGACCATTAGATCAAAGGCACTACAATAAGTGCAAAATACCATGGTATAAGTAAAACATCTTGCCACGTGTTCCAGACGCTTTTCTGCTGCATGGATTTCTTTATTTTCTCCTCTGCATTACAGAGGAAAGAAGATCTTTTCCCCTAGTGATTAAATCTTCACAAGATTATGCTCAGAGTGGAAAAAAGCCTGGCAATAGATTYACCAATGTATGATTTTTCAGATGTTAAATACCAGCAGCAAGTGAGGCTGAAGTTTCAGTCTTGGATTTGAGCAGACGTTTCAGAGCAGGGAACCATTCACCTCACTCTTTCTCTTCTATGAGCTTCTCAATGATCTGGAATCTACTTACAGCATTGTTTTCTATATTATTTCTATATATTTCTATATACCATGTGTGATTTATTTCCTGTTTCATTCAAACCAAATCCAGTGTCTGAGTGYATTCACTTGTGCCAGCTGGTACCTTACATGATCAATGGGAAAGATGCTTCTGCCAGGACTGCACACCTCTGCACTTTAGCACCTCTATTGTGGCACTGCCTGGAGCTGAACTCTTGCTGCCAGTCACAACCAGACATGGACACGGGAAGCTCCTCAGCATTCAAAGGAAGAGTTGCACAATCTCACCACAAGAGATGTAACATGGTCATGTATCTGCAAGTGTCTGGTGGCAAAATGCCTGGATACACACTACTGTGTGTATCCTYGAAAACATCAAATAAAATCTTAGCTACAATAAAAGATGATTTTAAAAAAACCCCCATTGTACACACCTCTATTAAAACAAACCAGGAGAATATTTAGAATTTTGATTCAAAATTTGGTTCAAAATAAAATGTTTAAAAACAGCCCAGAAAATCTTCATGACACATGGATASCTCCCTTTTTGCTGACCAGAACACAATGTCGAGTTCCTCAACAAGGGTTTATCTTGTTCTTCCGAAGGTTTTTGTCAGTACTCCAGATGGCAGTGTGCCTGTGAAGCATTAACCACCACAGACCCCAGCAGCATAYGGAATAAGGTTTTAGCAGCAGGTTGATCAGAGTCCGGTGACAGTGGTGGGCAACAACCCTGATCAGCTATTTGGTCCAGCATCCATTGGGGGCAGGAATGCCTTTGTTGTGTTGAAATTGTGTATTTCTCCATCATATGGATGATACAAGTTACATAGGTGGGACCTTTTGGTCTATTTTTAATTCTGAACACCAAAAGCTGACAATTCCTTCCTYTTGGGCCCTTTATGTCATGCCCACGATTACTATAAATGAATAAGGGAGAGCAGGAAATTTCATTACATGTAACATTGTCTGAAGTAAGCACTCCTTGAAATCCTCTCCTATCTTTTTGGGCATGTAGGTATCCATTGGTTTATATTTAAATCACAGACTTCATGTCATGCAAGTGAATTTTACCATAGTTTGAGATAAATGAGTCTGTTGCATAAAAACCGATGGAGAGAGTTTTTCTTAAAGAAGTCTGTGCACGAGGATAATTTTATCATGCAACAACTATTCCCTGAACATTATCYATAAACACTTGACATGACAAACTCCTGTACATACTACCTTTGGCGGCAGACAAGCACATTAAGGAGCTGGCGCTGCTCTTTGCTGTTTGATGCCCTGTCTCCACTGCTGCAAGCTGACTCGCTGACTCTGGAGAGCGGCCTCCTGCCTGCCCGCCGCTCTCTTCACGAGTCATCATCCCCAGCCTGGCTCCGACGTGCCAGCCCGTGCCTGGCAGGTTGCCCTTACCAACGCCCAGCGGGAGGCGAGGGATTTTCGCGGAGCATGCTTTGTTGGAAACGAGACACACAAGGATTATCGAGTCCCATACTCCTGGCCCTGCACGAAAACACCCCAAGAGTCACACCACGTGCTAGGAGCATTGTCCAAATGCTTCTTTAACTGTCAGGCTGGTGCTGTGGGAGCCTGTGCCAGTGCCCAACCCCTCTCTGGGGGAAGAACCTTTCCTAATACACACCTTAAACCTCTCCTGACACAACTTCAGGCCATGCCCTCGTGTGCTGTCACTGGTCACCACAGAGATCAGTGCCTGCCCCTCCACTTCCCATCGTGAGGAAGCTGTAGACTGCGATGAGGTCTCCTCTCAGCCTCCTCCAGGCTGAACAGACCAAGTGACTTCAGCCGCTCGTCGTACGGCTACCATACAAGCAGCACGCCCCGTGAGGCGAGCTGCGGGGCTGTCCCCTCACCGGGACCGGCCTCCGACCCAGCTCGGGGCTCACACAGGGCGAAGGAGACCCCTCCCGGGTCTCCTATCGCGGGGCCGCCGCAGGCGGGCGGGCGGGCGTGTGAGGGCGGCGCGGCCGTGGCCGCGG
>NW_026623310.1:1816345-1866894 GCF_030028575.1 Malurus melanocephalus
GCCGCCGCCGCCGCAGGGCAGTGCGCGCCCGTCCGCCGCCCCGGGCAGCGCCGGCGGCGGCTCCTCCACGGCAAGGATCGCGCTCTGTCCCCGACCCGGGGCCGCTCCGCCCGCAGCGTGGAGGTGAGCGCGGGGCGGGCGGAGGGAGAGCGGAGCCCGGGGGTCCCGGGGCGCTGGCGGGCCTCTGTGTGCCGAAGGGTGGGGCGGTGAGGAACCCCGGCAGCCGCGGGCTCGGAACCGGCCGGGTGGCGTCCGTCGGCGCGGAGCCGGCGGGCACGGGAGGGGAGAGCCGTCGGTCAGAGCGAGCGGTGCCGCGGGACCGCGCCGTGATCGCCGTGACGCGCGGCCCTGGAGGTGCTTTAAAACACCCGTGTGACGGCAGGACACGGGTTTGCCTCTGCCCAGATCTTCCCTGTGTTCGCTTCTGCCCCGGAGGCAGCGGCCGTCCCGCCCGGAGCCCCGGTGCTCCAGCGCTCCCGAAGTGCCGGGAGCATCAGCACAGGGAGCGACTGCCCGCGTTCGTCACCCGAGTCAGTGATAGGTAGGAATAATTATAGTGGTTTTTAGTATGTTTGGTGATTTCTACTTTATATCGCTCACTAGACCAGTCGAAACCGTTTGAGTACAAGGCAAGCGTAGGAGAAACTTCCCAATTATCTTTTTAATGCTGATACTTCATGGTATTTCAGACCTGCTTCTCTAAYAAACTTTTGATTGTATCAGCTGTGCCATTTATCTTCTTCGTACTAGGATCTTCATTAGAAGCTCCACCAAAAGGGGAMTSCCAGGAGCAGTGGACAATAGATACGTATTTTTTATAAAATCTCCGAAGAGGAAAGGAAAGAATGGATGACTGCATTCCTTCCTTTATGCTATATGGTCTCATCTAATGTATTTAATTCTTTGCATTCTTTATTTATCATTGCTCAAACATCTTCCCAAATCTCCTTATGCTTAATAAACTTATTTTCACTGTACATTTTCCAAGGTAAATATCATCCATGTACTCTGTCTTCTGTAAGCCCTTCCRTTTCAAAGGACAAATGTTGCTGGCCAGCTTACTCTTCAATTGCTATGTTAATATCAAAAGGAGCTGAGAAATCCAAGGATTTTGTGAGATCTGACCCCAAATATTAATGAAAATAGGCTTTACCAGCTAGGTATGATTTTTTTCTTACACACGGATCTGATGCTGTCAGTTTCAGCCTAGTGAATTTTGATGCCTAATTTTAATAAAGTCATTATCTGATAACAATGTAAAATTGTCGGATGTGTAAATAAGAATGAAAGAGGCCTTTGAGGATGTCAGCTCCAGCCCCCTGCTGTGGCAGACAACACATTGATGCTTTCCTGCCTAAACTCAGTATCTTCCAAGAAGTGGTGTTTTTTTGGYCCTGACCACTCTGGCTGGTCAGCAGTGATTAGATTTTGATAAAATGTGATGCATACCTGAGGTGTTCTTTCTTTAATGTCAAAGCAGAAAGATTATATGGGAAGTTCTGAAATTCCCAGCAGGTGGTAAGACTTCAATAGCTGCCTCATCCCATTGCAGTAAGCATATGCTGGTTGAAAATAATTAATCTCTTTTCCAACGTACAGATAAAATACCTTACATTGGAGGAGATGTTGCAGATACACATTTCTTTTTGCTGTTAGTGCTGATTGTGAAATGTAGGGAGAATTTAGGGACTTTCAGGCTTTTCCTTCTCTAGCCTATTTTGCTGTCAGCCTCTCACGCATAGCCAGAATTGTGCAGCTCTTGGGTTGCAAATACAACTGAAAAATGATTACTAGTGAACAGCTATAAAGGATTTTTTTTCTCTCTAATTCTGTCAACATTTTGCTTTAAATTCCACTAAATATCCAGACCCTGGTTGCTGAGTTCATCAGAGTGCCTGGGGTAGGTGCTGTTGCTTGGGGCAGAGCTYGGGGTAGGGGCAGGTTGGTTCCAAGAGGATCATTCCTCTGATGCATTGCCACCCCACACACACTTATTCCTTCCCTAAGCCCTTCTCCCACCTTGTTCTCACATGAGCCCTAAATCACTGGGGTTCTGTGCCATGGCTTCACCTGGAGCTGTGGGGTTGGCGGGGCAAGGAGAGGGTAGGGCTGTGCTCAGAGGAAGGATGAGCAAGGACAGGGCTGTTACTGAAGGAGGATGGAACTAGGTCAGGGGAGGGYTCAGCTCTTGCCTGAGATTTGCAAAGAGGAGGAAGACTGAGGGTACTTGTGGGTAGATGAAATACGGGATCCATCAGTGGCACTTTCCTCTGCATGAATGAGGCTCCAGAGCACAGTGGTTCTGAGTGCTGTGGGTTTATGTTCTCATTAAACTCAGTGCTTGGTCATGGAGAGTCCGATTAATTCCTGACGGCCCTTTCTTAGCTACAAGGCTTATTTGCCTCTCATCTCCCTTATAAASGGGGAGTAGGCACTGAATGGTGTGCTGTTGCAGTTGGTGAAGGTGGTAACTGCTAAATCAGCAGGTGACAGCTCTCAGAAGACGTGGCTGGTGTCTGAAAYGTCTTGTCTACACTGCAGCCTTGGATGCTGCTGCAAAAAGTACTAGGAGTCATAAATCAAGTTTTCTTGGGTTTTTTTGTTGGCTTGGTTAGTTTATTTTAGGGGTATTTTTTGGAAAACCAAAATGATCACTAAATACTTTATGATTTTAGTGATGTAGAGAAATAGGGACTTTTTTGAATAGATTAATATATGTGATTCGAATAGACAATATTGTAACCTATTCTGTTACTTATTTGCAAAAAAATGTAAGTGCAATGTCAAATTTCATGTTTGGCTTTTACATGGTTCATGACACTGTGATGCCTGCAAACCTCACAGATCATGAGGATTTACTCTTGTAGCACTCGTAGCAGATAGTGAGATACTCTCTCAGTGGAGATGCCACAGGAAAACTACGAGACGTGACCAATATTGCACAGGAAATCTGCTGCAGGGCAGGGACTCAAAAGTTTTCCCGTGTCATTTGCGTTGCACACAAGCCTCTTGGTCTTCACATCCAAAGCACTTTATGGCTTATGCCCTCCTCATCTGTCATTTTGAATTCCCTTTGGAGAGGAAGTCTTCCACTTCCAATCAGCCATTACAATGTCTCTTACAAGAAGAAAGCATCTTTTTTTTTATGTTGCTGTGCTTCTGCTGCATTTCACACAATAGASCCTCAGTTCATGCTTTTCCACAAGAGTAATAAATTTAAAAAGCCAATTATTTGAAGTGTGATAGCCTTCTCTGTTCCATCACTTTTCATCTCATTAAGTTAATGAACTTGAGGTAGAAGATCTGAATAGAGTAGAAACCATTTAAATGTACTGTCTGCTTCAAAAAGCAAAATTTTATATGAGTGTGAAAAGTGGAAAAATAACTGAGCGGGGGCAAATATATAGAGAGTTTGGAAGAAGACCTAAGAATGAGATCTAGAAATAAATTGGCTTAGAGAAGACAGAGAGGAGAGAGGAAAATTCTGAACTGAGTTTGTGTAAGGCCTGTCCAAAACTGAGATGAGGCAAAAGGAGGGAAAAGTGAACCAGGGAAAACCTGTGTGGAAAGAGAAGAGAAGGGGGACAGTACTACATCAGAAATGGGCTGGCACTTCTGCATTTAGAGATGCTATTGGAATTCAGCTAGCAAATGTGCAAAAACTCAGGGAGACTTCATGGAGCACTTTAATTGCAGTTTTGTTCCAAGGCAGGGCTGTACTGCAGCTGGCAGCGTGAAGTAGCTGTATGTGTGTGAGGTGGGAGGGCTCCTGCTGCAATCCMGTTGCTGCAGAGACGTGCAGAGGGTGAAGTAGCCCTGGACTAGGCTTCCAGAGGTACCTGATGTCACTAATTGGAAGTTAGTTTTGGTACAGTTTCAAATACTCTAGTTCTAGCCTGGTGTTACCCTCACTGCACACCGGAATCTTTTCCCAAGCAAGCCAAGATAACAAAGAAGGAAGGGTGAGGGGAAAGGAGGTTTTGGTCTGACAAATGATTGGTGTTACCAAAACACCCAAGGGCTCTGGCTCTGGGCTCCATCCACGGGCTTGGTTAGAAAGAGTCTCTGTCCTGAAAAGTCTTTACTATAAAAACAGAGCATGAAAGATGGGGTGGAAAGGAGGGGAGCAGATTAATGCTGCAGTTTGCTGACATTATGTCTGGTGGTGGCAGGAATAGGAACAGAAGTCAGGTCTGGTCCCTGTGCCTCCTGCTGGCACCCTGTCTCGTGAACCATGCTGCTTTTTCCTTGGTTGGGCTGATGTGCAAATTAAGACSTAAGGCAGCTAACTCAAGAGTGGTCTCCTACATAGGCTTTTTTTCTTTTTTCCTGATAATTTATTCTCCCTTCCATAGCTTCATTTCCTCTGTGTGTTGTGTTGCTCATTAGACTRAGATTAGGATTATTTGACCTTCATCTATCAGAGTGTGACTTTTGGAAAGAAGTATTTTTAAAAGCCATTTGAAGGACCCACAGCTAAGAAAGCTAGGAATGGAAAGGACCCATTAAAGTCATCCAGCACAATCATGGTAGTGGCCCACAAAGCAATTTTCCCCCTCTGTTTCAGGGCAGTTTACTGCAATGCCACATATTTTCTATTTTCTTTGAGCAGTTAATGCTAGAGGCCATCTATCACAGTTTTTTCGGGTTTTTTTAACAAAACCTGCTTTGTCTTTGGACTACTTTGATTCCTTGTTCCGATTAACTGATTGGTGATCAATAACAATACCGGCAAAGAATTATGTTCCCGATGTGATGCTGTGCCTGCTGCTGGCAGCCGGGGGAGTTAGGGAGCGGCTGTCCCTGGAGGCAGGCCGACTCCCCACCGCCCTCCGTTAGCAGCCGCCCCTCTCCTGAGGCGTAAGGTTTGTCTTCCTGTAATTTACAGCATATCAAGTGAAGCTGAGGGTGGTGGCGGTATCACTGTCCCTATCTAATGCTTTCTGGAGCCCTGTCAAGTTCCTGGGCCAGATGATGATTATTCCTTTCAGATATGTGCAGCTATTACTGTAATGGGCTTTTACTGAGCAAGGCTGTGCTGTTAGTCTTTTCTTAGAAATTATTCTCTCCAGCCACTTGGCACAGAGAGCAGTTCAAAAAGCTTTCAAGTAACACGTCTGCTGGCTTTTTCTTCAACAAGCTGAGCAGTGTAATTGTTGAAATATCTCATTTGTGATTCCTAAAGACATATATGATCTTTGCCATACTTGGTTCCTATGTTTTGCAATCATCTTCCAGTTTTGCTCATTCCTAACTTCTGTCAGCTCCAGTGCCAGATTTCTCTCATAAAATTATGTTGTAAACTTAATGGATCAAGACCTTTCTTTTGTGTWTCTGTGATGGTGGGCATGGTGACATTGGCCTGTAGGTGTTCCTGGGAAGCACAGAATAGCAATTCTTGTATTTTGAAATGGAGTAGCGTTTTAGTAGAATTTAACTTTTTAGATTCCCTTCTACTTATGTTTCTGAAGGAAACAATTTGCTTTTGCTGCTATCATTGTACTTCCAACCTATTTTATGTAATTGTTACGAGACTCATAAAGATGAGTTTAAACCACATGGACATAAAACTGGGAAACTTGCCAAAAGAGGTCTGTTTCTACTTGCTTAGCCAAGGCTGTAGTGAATGTAAACGTTAAAAATTGTGGAGGAAAAAGGGGAAATTAGCACCTTCTCCATCTGATCCGTGTGAATGACATAAAAGGCAGTTATGGATCTTTTAGAAATCTGATAACATCACTAAGTATATTACTAGACCTGAATAACAGAGGACTTCGATGACCAGAAAAGTAATTTACTGCTGAGCTGCTTTCATATTTGAAAGCAGCTGACAAATGATATGAAATGTTTAGCAACAATAAATCTCCAATATCAGTATGCACTGAGCTCAGAGTTATATTTTGTATAAAATACTCATTATTTTGCTATTGTGAGCCTTGGTCATAAGTCATGCACAGCAGCAATTCCTGCAGTGCAAAGATAAAAATGTTGTTACATGTCTTTGTTGTTCTGGCTCAGGAGCTGCTTTTGAGGATGGAACATTATAGTGCAGTGAGTTGCAGTTGTGCTTATCCAGATGCATTGATAYAGTGTTAGTAATTGTCAAGTAAATGGGAACAAAATGTTAATAGTTGATTATTTTTTTTTTAAACTTGTGAATGGGATGTCTTCTTCTTGTATTTTCTGAAACGAAGTTCACACAGTTGTAATTTTTTAACTTTTAGGTGTTCTTGGAAAACGTGCTGGCACTTAAGAGCTGAAAAAGGACATGAAGAGTAAAAAGACCCGGCATCTCACTGGTCAGAATGAAACAGATGTTGAAAGATTTTTCCAATCTATTGTTAGTAGTGCTCTGTGACTATGGTGAGTATTAGACCTGTCAAAGGAAAACTGCCATGTGCATTCACAAGGTGGTTTTGGATGGTGATGGTTCCAGGTGATCTGTTGAAATGAAATACCACCACTGATGTGTACAGAATTTAGTCTAGATCTTATGTAACAGTTGGGTGGAAAATGCAACTTGCRTAAACTGCCCCTTTAGACCAGAATGGCAGGAACCTTTAGTGCTGTAAATTTGCTCAGAAAAATAAGCAAGATAAATGAACAAATTTCCATGGGCATCAAGGGACTGGCTGTGCTAGAAGCAGTAACTGAAACTCTGCTCTCTTGTAAGACTTGGATTTAGTGATATTTAATGAACATCATGGAAGATTGGCCTGTTTYAGGTATCCATAGCAAGATGGGTAGAACTGTCCTGCAGATCTACTTGTTTCCCTCCATTGCTAGGAAAGGAACCTGAATAGTTGGCTCATATGTAAGCCAATAGTACAGCCAACCTCCTACAGCTGAGTGAGCCCCCATCTGATGGATCTAAGCTGCTACCTGAGAGCTTTTGAAAATAACAGATGTATTCTTTCCTCTGCCCTTATAAGGAGGTAAAGGATGGTGTTCATACTCATTCAATCTTAGTCACATAAAATTAGGCAGGTAGTCAGAGAGACAAACAGTCTTGTTTGAGTAGGCCATGCACAAATCAGTGCATATTGAAAGCAGCTCTTGCGCATCTGCAACTGAGATGTGCAGAATGAAAAAGCATCTCTTCTCACCAAAAGTTGCTGAGGAGGGAAGTTAGACATCCTAAATTCAAGTCAGACTACTGCAAGATGTCTACAAGCTGAGGGGCATCATATGCAGCTGACTTATCCTTTCCAAGAATGTACTAAGTAGGAAGTAGATTTGCAGATTATTTTCTTATTGCAAAGTGAATTAGAAATTCTGAAAATRGGACTTCTAATTCTTAAACAATTCATATGTTTTAGAAAATTTCATTCCCAGTTTAAAAGCAGGCATTGTTCTGATAGCTGCAATACATTGTGAAACCACACTGGAGGATTAAGCCGTGTACTGCAGAAATGAGTACAACATGGAAAACATGGGAAAAGGAGTGGTTAATCCCCACTTACGGAATGAGCTATGGTAGTGGGTGGTTCACGCACCAAAAAGCTGAAGATGTCTTACAGAAGAGAGAAATGGACAAAAATGTATGCAGTTTGCTGTCCTTGTATAAGTGAGAAAAATCTGATTATAAATAGTGACTGAATAAGTAAGTATGCTACTTATTCCTCTGTGCATGCTCCATCTCTGCTCCAGAAAAAAGGAATCACTAAAAGACATAGAGAACCAACAACTGCCATATTTTAGATTAACTTGATTCCAGTAGAAGTAAAGGCTCTTGCCTATGCTTTTTAGTACCATTTCTTCTAATAAGSTAGTTAACCAGCCCAGGTCAGAACACTGCTCTGAGTGGGTAACATAGTGAAAGTAAGTGTTACATTCGCTGGAGCCAAGAAGTAAGATGAATGATTGCAATATCCTCTGCATCTTAGTGAGCCAGACCTGTAGACATTCACAACTGATTGACTCAGAGGTAAAAGCCATTATTCATGCACTTTATAGAGCGTGGCACAGCAAGTAATTACAAGGTACAGTTAATAAGCTAAATCTATGCTGCAAGCTTTAGATGCATCAACTTGTGCCTTATTTCCAGTTAAAGGGCAGTGCATAATTCAGAAAATTGCTTCCAAACAGTTATCCATAGAAGCATCTTTGAATATTACTATGTACATAGATTTTAGATAGGTATTTTACTCATATAGTTCTCTGTTTCAGACCAAGACTATTTTATAAGTGATCCAGTATGCTCTGGAAAATTACTGAAGTGCTAAAAAAAGCCCTAACATTCAACTAAACAGTATTCTCATTTCTTATCAGTTTTACTGATGTTTTTGTTCTACTTAGCCTTGTGTTACCAGTGGCTGACAAGCTAACAGCACAACCCAAGCTGGCTTAAACACACTTGTAAATAGCTATCTGAATAGCACCCTGAAGTAATTCTTCTTGCTCTTCAGTGAAAATGAAGGTTTTTCTTCTGATCTTTCTGTGAATTCTTACAAGGACTCTTCTGGCAGGTTGTTGGTACCACAGTCAGACTTCTTTCAATGGGAGACCATTGTAATGACAACAAAAATGTTACAAATGCATTGAAAGATGCCCCTGACTGGCTGTCCAAACAATTGGCACATGGCAGAGTCATGGGCACCGAGTAGGCTGGGGGGCAGCTGAAGGAGCTTGCAGTGGGAGCTGGCTCCTCCTGTCTGGTGTCTTTTGGAGCAGTGTGAAAAACTGCTATGTAAGCTGTCCAAAAGTGCACAGTTCTTATTTACCAAACATGGGGGAAAGGATACAGTGAACTGGGGTGCACCAGCCAGAGCTCTGCAGTGCTGTAACAGCATTCTCCAGTAATGCTCACTTTCCTCACTTCCTGAGTGGTCTGCACTGGGGTTGGTGGAAACTACACCAGCCCTCTCTCCATTCTCCCTCCCACATACAGAGGAGTGTATCACCTCGTCTCAGCCATTCAAAATAAAAAAAAAAAAAAAGTGCAAGAGGGTCAGGACAATTGTAAAAGTGAGTAAGGACAATAAAGCAGTAGGCACAAACATCAGTGCTTTTCATTGCTATCGCTTGAATGTTTTTGTTGTAAGTTCAAAGCTTAAAATTGAAATTTTTCATGCTGTTTTTTTTGCCAAGGTCTGATTTCCTTTAATGTTTCAGCTAAGTTGAATCTAGCCAATTGGTGTGTAGAGAAATGCATCATTTTGCCCACTATCAGAGAAACAAAACCCTAGCAACTCACAACCATTTCACTGGAAAACTCTTAACACAGGTGTGGGAACTTTATTACTGTGCTCCCAGTGGCCTGGGACATGCTTTCTGCTGTCCTTATAAAGAGTTGCCTAGAACTGGTCCAGATCTAAATCCTCACAGATGACTTAGTGGTGAGATTCTCTGAAGGGTGAAGTGTGCCCCGACTCCTGCTGGTTCCTCTTGCCAGCCCCACACAACCCTGTGTATGCTCCAGCCCAGGGCAAGAATTCCTTAACATTATTGTCTGTGTTCCCCGATGTCACACTAGCACTGAGCARCAAGGTGGGAACGTGCTGGAGTTAACTGCAAGTCTGAGGAACAGCAGAAGATAAAAGATCCGTAAGGCAAAGAGAAGAGGGCAGGAGTTTGGATAACTGTGGTAACAGTAATGGAGTTAAGCTAGTACCCAAGAGAAGCTGAAAGAACATGGTAGTAGGAATAGGACTGTGAAATATGGGCAGGCACACATGACAGAACCAAAACATGAAGAGCAAGGAGAATGTGTTGTTGAGAAGTTCAGAGAGACATTTTTTACAGGCTTTTCAGGTCTGTTTCTTACTCTCTGGTGTCCAAGTTCAGATCGGGTTTGATGTGGTGCCATGTGTTCACCACAGGTGGGATCAACGGGATCCTGCTTTGGATGTCTGAAGCACCGTTGTATTTAAAATCATGTTCTTGCTTTCACAGGGCACCACAATCAGTTGATACTTGACAGCTTTTACCTTTGTGCCTGTGCCTTGGTTCCTAAAAYACTAAACAAGAATAGTGACGTCCTCTAATTTTTCAKGGATTTTAGAAGGACAAATTCATTYGTATTACTAATGCACTAAAACACTRCAATAAGARCACAATAGAAGAGTCCATAGGGGAAATAAATAATTCTGTGTTATCAGGATGGATTTTGGACAGTGTGCAGTCAATTACACATAGGACCACCCATAGAAGAATGAGAACAAAAGAACTCTCTGGTAATGAGCACCATCCATCTGCCAAGTGAAGCAATGTCTTTTGGAAATGCAAATGAAAGTCTTGAGTTATAGTACATATATGTAAGAGTATATGCATGATTTATGTGTATAAAGCTGTGCATGCCACCTTTATTCGGACTTTATGTATGTGGTTGGTGCTGGTTATTTTAAGGACATGTTATAGCTGGTAGCAAGTAATAGGCTCTTTTTTTTCTAGTGCACACTGCATCCCACCCTGATGCAAATGTCTGTAGCCAGTCAGATGAATTTCTTCCTGAAAGTTTTCCCTGCTGAGAAGAAAGTGAATCCAAGGTGACTAACTCCAGTTGAAGCTTAGAGTAGTAGRGGTCTAATATTATGTGGGATGAGTCCTGCTACTCATGACTGCTGAGTGCTTGCCTTGGCAGTTGCAGTGTTTTTCCAGCAAAGCTTTCTTTGAGGTAATCTTAAGACATGTAACAGATTTAACAAGTCAAAGTATTGTTAGTTGATGCTACTTATGAAAGGATTGCTTTAACTGAAGTTTTACACTTTGGTGGCACCTTCCATCCAAGACTCAGAAGCCTTTTCCTAGACAATTAATTAAATAAAGATGTCTCACAGCACGTTCTTCATCTGTAATAGATGTATGCAGTTCCCATTTTTCAGATAACTTTTCTGTGTCTGAAATCCTTAAGGTTCAAGCAACACAGAGAAGGTAGCCGAGMTAAGAATGAAAATGTAATCTTCCCAATTTATTGCTGTAGATATCATCTCTAGTTACAACATGTCTCAGGATAATCTGGCAACTAGCATAAACATGGTCATGCAAGAAGTGAATTTGAAAAGACTGCACCATTTATAATGAAATGATGTCATTTGGACATGTTGCACCATATCTGAGACAAGAAAAGTGCTGCAGTCACTATCACTGTTATTTTCAGCTCTTTCACTCAAGTGTCTGTGATGCAAATGAGGAATATGAAAGATTCATAAGACAGAGCAAGAGAAGAGGCTTCAAAAAGCATCATGCAGACTTCCTATTCTGTTTAACTTGGGGGACATTTTTCATGTATCCGTATAAGAAGCCACTGTGCTTTTTTTACTAAATTATAGCTGAAGCAGAAAAACAGCKGGCCTCCGTGAAGTGGAGTTTAATAATCTGTAAATGCAAGAAGTTGAAAAGTTTGAGAAWCTGTACTGATAAATTAAGTTTTCTGTTAATCTTTTGGGTGGTTTGTGTTTTGCTTGAAAATACTGGGTTTTGCCTTCCTAAAAGGCTACAGTGGACTTTGAGCTGCTCCAAATCYCATCCCTGCACAGAGGTGTTGAGCTCTAACTGCTGTTGCTAAGACCTTTTCTTTTTTTGTGAACTGATKCACTTGAAAAAGATTGAGAACCACTTTTAATATCCATTTAAAAAATATCCATAATAAAAAATATTCATCTAGAGGGYAGATGAACAATCACTTGTCTGTTGATTTCTTATTACTGTTGTGAAACTTTTCCTTTCAGTTCTCGGTGAAGTGGAGTACCTCCTGTTGGAGCACCCGGATCATGTAGCCTTCAGCAATGACACAGTGTCTGTGGAATATAAGTACTATGGTGGTGGTAATGTGACAGCAGAAAATGTGTCTATCCTTTTACTGGATGCCAGCACCAATGAGATAATTGCAAGAAAACAGCTTCTGGCAAATCAGTCCCAGGGGACGGTGGTGTTTGAGTGTTTCCATTTCAAGAGTGCTGGTGACTTCTTGTTCAGAATGGTCTCTCCCAGTGACAACAGCAGTGCTGCCCAGTGGAGCAGAAGCAGCATGTCCGCCCTCCATGTGGAATGGCCTGTGTTTCACATTGATTTGAATAGGAGTTCAGAGGTGCATGGAAGCTCCCTTCAGGTTGGACTTTTTACAAATGAGCAGTTGTGTGCCATGAACAAGACTGTGATTTCACTGGATGTGATATTCACTAGCACCCTTTATGAATTCAGAAGACTAAGCTCTGATGAAACTCTGGGCATTAGAACTAGCAAAGGAATCCCCCTATCTAGGTCCCAATGGATAGAGTTTGATTGCCCACCTGTTGGTCAAGAAATATACATCACTGTGTTACTGAAATCATTAGAAACACATTCCATCATTGCCTCCATWGGACCTGTAGATCTCCTCCACAAATTTGGATACAGACTGGTTGTGGCTGCAGAAGCCACATGCAAAACTTTGGTTCAGGTGTTCRTAGTCTCTCCACCGTGCACTTCTATCAGTGGAAAAATTGTTGTTTATAAAGAAGCCCTCAAGTATTCAAGTCAAAGAACAACTTGGCTGTATGAAAACACCCTTCACCCAGGAGACAACAGGACAGAATTTAACTGCACTCTGTTTGATGTGGGGAAGAACAAATACTGCTTTGACCTCCTCAATTTCTCAAACCGAAGCTATTTCCCAGCAAGAGTTAAGGAGTGTATGATGATCCAAAGGAATATGGGTTTGTACTGATGTTTTTCCTCTATTAGCCAAAATCAGCACTTTTCCCAGCCATCTTGGGTAATGATTTTGGGTGTCCTACACCAGACAAAATAGTTATAATGTCATGTGTAGGTGGGAACAAGATAGACTGTTATGTAGAGGAATACACAAAGACATTTGGTAACAAGTGTCCCTGTGATAGCGTAAGGCTGCACTAAGTTAACACTGGGTACCAACCAAAACCATTTTGGGCATTCTGAATGATGTCTCTATCTGGTCTGGCTGAAAATTAAACTTATCCCTGTCAGTGAGGTAAGRAGCTACTGCAGTAGATCTGGCCCTTGGAGACTCTAAAGGTAGAATTAGTCTTGCCAACATCTAAGTGTCTAAAAGTCAAGGGTCCAACATTAAGAGGTTGTCTAGCTCTTTAACTACAGGCATCTCACAAGGGTGACTCATGGGTGTAGAACTTACAGGGACTGAACCTCAACAGGATGTCTTTTTCTCTACCCATTTGCTGTAGAAGTTTAGAGCCCTACCTGTTACSTGCACAAGCTTGGTGAGATGAGTCAGGATTTGGCTACTGTGAAAGACACAGCTGTGTCACTTGGACAGCTGGCAGGTTTTTCARTCAGCCTTTCAAGACTTGTTTCTGCTGCTTGGAACAGACCACRATGCTTTTTCTGACCCATGAGGCCACCTGGCAGATCGTGGGTCACATTCATAAAGCCAAACCTTTCCTTGCAGGAAAGATTAGAATCATATTAGAATCATACCAGCTGGGGACAGTCAGTGGTCCATGTAATCCTTTGGACTGTGATCAGGCATGGTCTGAGAGAGTGCTGGTTGGCAGAAGCCAGAACCATGTATGTGTTATGCAGCTCTAACATTAGAAGTCGTAGTCCATGGTTTGACAGAGTCTACAAACCACAGTTGCATGGCAGAGGAAGCAGATGAGCCAAATATCCTTCACATCACTCATTTGTGGAAGGCAATCACAGAGAGGGATGGGCCATAAGTGCATGAGGGAATTGGAATGGGAATTGGAATGGGTTGGGCTGGGTTAGGTTGTGTTGCCTACACCTTGAAAGCTCAATGTTCTCATTTGGAGCAGGCTTGTTCTATAGGTAATGAATTGGTCTTTCCCAGCCACACACTTCAAAGAGTTTGGATTGAAAGGTATAAGATGTGCATAATTTTCCTCACCTCCACACCCTGGTCCCCCTGAACAGAAAGTGCAGGAACTCTAGCCAAAAAATGGTCMTTGCACTTCATGGGCAGGTCGGAAGAGGACCGTGAGGAGACCAGGAGTGCAGGACATACTCCAGAGCACACAGTCCAGACACAGCCTACATTAATGAGGTTCCTACCATCATGTGGTCTTACTTGGTGCTATTTCACAGATTCYAAAGCTGTTAGCTATTTAATAAATGCTCTGTACTAAAAATGATCTCTATTTTCAACATATGCAAAGTCCAGTGCATAGTTCTCCTCATCTTAACTTCCCATCTGCATTCTCTGTTGGCACTCCCTCTCTTCCTTTGGCATAAGAAAGTCTGTCTAAAAATGAAAGCATATTATTTTCTTAATGGAGATAATTCTCCAGGAAAAAGGAAGAGAGAATTCTAGTTTTTCATCTGTGCCTGGGTGGTATGTTACACTGATGTGATCTAGATGATTACCCTGACAGATAAATAACAAGCATGTGATACAGATATGATTCTGTGCCCAATATTTACCTGTTTTAATTGATGAGACCCATATTAAGCAATGGTTCCCTGCAATCTGTTCTGTTTCCCTGAGCTCCTTAATAGCACCATCCTTAGAATCACAGTCAAAAGGATCAGGCTATGCCTCTTGAAGAGCRGAGTTAAGTTAAAAGCTGCCAAGTTAAGAGTATCACATCTACAAAGCCGATGAAAGCCAAACCACACCATGTAGTCGTAAATAAAATGTCAGCCTGAAATTAATTAGACTGCAGCACATCTGATTCTGTGCCTGTGTCTGTGAGACTTCAAAGCCTGMAGGCAGCATTTGAAAGGAGCAGGGTGTTCTGGGAGGAGCACATCAGCCTGAAGCCGTAACAGTCAGAGAGAACCTGCACTGCCTGTGATGGCCATCAGCCTCCTGGCTCTCCTGAGCCCACTCAYCCTGCTGCAGAGCACTGTGAGGTGCCCTGCTTAGAATTACACCCCTGATACCTGTTTGTGTAAAACATGCGACTGCTGCACAACAGGCACCTCTCCTAAAGTCTCTTAATTTCTCTGCTTTGGCCTTCCTGAAGTTTAAGGGAAGGAGATGTGATAAATAATCTTGTCTGGGCTCCTGTGCAGCATGGGCCATTTCATTCAGTTACCCTGGTGTTGATCCCACAGCTAGTCTTTGTATCTGACTGCCCCTTACCCTCCAGAGAGTTATCAGGTCTTTTGCTGAAGAAACCACACAACAGGCGTTTCTGATAGTTTCTCTCAATACTGTGCTCTGATTTATTTATTCTTTTGAAAAGGGAAACTCTGTGTTTCATAACTAAAGCTAATCTAGCTTTATCCTCTGGTGATTGGATTTTGCTCTGCTGCTCTCTGATAGCTGTTTCCCATCCACTATCTTTGCCTCACATCCAGGTCATCTCACTTCTACCAGATTTTCTCAGTGTTCGTTATAATAAACTGAAAGGATTGAGTCTTTAATTGGAAGGCATTTTCTTCAGGATTTGATTAATTTACTGACTCTGTTTGGCTCCCTTTCTGTTATTTTAAACACTCATTTTTATTTGACAGCCAGGGTACCCAGCTTTGGATGCTGTGTTCAGACATCCTCCTCACTGCTGCTGCTTGAGCAGTAGCACTCTCYTTACCCCTAAATCTGCTTTTATTCCACTGGTTGCATTATGAAATTTTCTATCACTTTCACCCGATAAACTCCTCTTGGGCTATTTCAGTATGTAGTCTGCCATCCTGCAGGTGCAATTTGCATTTCTTCTTCCTACGTTTTTGGTTTAGCTGGTTTATGATTTGTTTTGTTTGAATTATACTAATTTAGCAAGTACCCTATGTTGCTCGATACAACTGCACTMTCTACTTAATGTCATTACAGGAGAGACATATTTTCTAAGTAATGGTTTTATATTTATTGTCATATCAATTAGAAAAGCACTGGGCCTTATACTAATCCCTTTGGAATCTCTCCAAATGCATTCTCACTCGGTGATGGTTTTCTGTTGACAGTTGCGTATCCAATCTGTCACTTAGCCAGTTCTTACTTCATTTAGCATATGCTCTATTGTTATGAAGCAGAGATATTATTTTGTAAAAGATCAAAGTTCCTAAATCATTAAAATTATCTTCACCCAAACCACAGAGGATGAGATAAAAGATGATTTTTCCACATCTATTTTCCATATATCAGACATGAGTTATATTCTTGGTCCTTTGTCAGTCCTGCTCTTTACTCCTCATCCTGGCCAGGTTTGGTACAGCCTTTTGGACCAGGAATCTGACTTGTGCTTGGAGTAGGAAGGAGAAAGCTCCCAGTGGCCCTGAGTGGGCYAGGGCCCAGGCCATCAGCTTGAGAATAAGTGTCACAAAACACTTGTGCTATCCAAGACTGCTGTGAATAGGTCTATTAAAGGTGGGGAACACATCAATTAATTGTGAGACAGCACTTGTGCAGTTTTCTGTAAACCCTAACTGGAGAACCAGTGAAAGAATTAACAGTGAGATGTGAGTCACTTCATTCATCTCGTTGGGCTCTTCACTGTTTCACACAGGGGCAAACAGCTCATTTTTTCCCCCATATTTAACTGGATTATTTGGATGTCTGAGGTAGGAAACTCAGTTAGGTCAGCTTTCCCAGCACAGATGCATTGCAGGCTCTTTCTTTTCCATGCTTTATCCTGTTCATTGCTCATCTGGGATTTAAGTGTCCCCAGCAGTGAGACTTCTGCACTCCTTAGAATGATGTCCCAAGTCCTAGTCTATATCCTGCTAGAAACATTCAGGATGAGACTGATAATATTAATCAGTAATGCTAAAGCATAGAAAAAGGCATATTTTTTTCATATTTCTGGTGTTAATTAACTTTCTTTTCCAGTTCTTAGTTACACTCCGGAGACCAATTTCAACTTTGGTGTGGCTTGCAGTGAACTTTCTTGCACTTGCCTACAGCACAAATGAMTCTTGTTCATCTGACTTTTGCTAACTGTCAAAAAAAAACTGTTGGGATGTTGGCAAGGTGTAAGAAATACAGCTGTTGTCAGCAGAGGGAAAGAGGAAGGTGTGGGAAGACCTTCTGAAGAGAAAAATGCTCCATAAGGGAAGAGAGAAGTAAATGGAGCATCTGAAGTTCAGGCAGGGATATACAATTTCCATAAAATTTTTGCTTCCTGAGTAAGATTATGATTCACATCTGCTTGATCGTAGGAAAATCTGGGAGCCATTTAGCTCTGTTGCCTGATTCTGTACCTGGGTTGGATGTTTATTTAGAAACAGGCATATTCAGGGGATCTGGATATGCCAGGGYTGGTTTGTACCCCATCCACTTCACCTCTGTCAGTAACTGCTTCATCTCCACACATTAGGAATAAATCAGGTTTTATAGACTCACTGGAATAGCTCTTAGCTTCTGGAAAAAAATACTYTTAGTGCCTCCCAAATTCTTAATAATGCCTGTTTTGGGGAAAACACTGTAATTTTCCCAGACAGAGTCTAGGATTTCATCCTTTAAAGGGATCCTTGTGCTTTCATTGTCCAAATGAGTAACCTGTTGGRACATGCCACCATTTCAGTGCACCGAGGCTTCATTACTATGGAAAGGTGAGAGGTTGTTTTCCAAGGTTTTGTCTAAACACCAACACAATGTGTGTAAAAACATTCTCAGGACCTAAAAACTGATCTCAGCTTCCAAAAATATCCTGCAATCCCCTAGGCTACCATAGATATTTATATGAACCTGTTAGTGCTTAGTGATTTTGTCCCACACCACTGGCCTGGTTGAAATGTTTAGGACTATTACAGGCATGAGGCTGGAAGGACAGTGCTGAGTGTCCCTCACTGTCTCTGCTGATGGACAGCACTGCATGCACAAAATCTTGTGAACGCAGAAATCTGAGGGCATAAATTTGTGCAGAGCAATAATTAACACAGTTAATTACATTTATCTTTCATGTTGGCAGATCTGCCAACTGTCAGCKATTTCAAACTAACTCATCAGTTAGATGTCTTCACGTTGATAATTGATTCCTCAATTGTATGTGAAAAAATCTCACACTTATTAGAGCTAGATTGCAGTGCCTACCTTCTGGTTTTTCCCCTGGCACTTTCAATCTGATTGTCTTAAATGGAGGTTAATCATTTCATTTCCTTGGGGGAGCATAAGCCTGTGCTTCATTTTCTTTTACATTCTGGTAATTGCAGGAGATTGCAGAGCAAGTTGCAGGAGTTTAAATCTCCCATCTTTCAAGGGAGCTGGAGCATTTCTTGCTCTCCTGCTGCTTAAGGCATGTTTCTTAGCCCCAAAGTTATGGATGCCAAATGTTTTTGCTAAGGAACTCTGCCTTTAGCCAAAGTCCAAGTCGGAGAAAAGTGTCCTGGAGCAATGGGCACATCTTAGATTTGACGTCAGTGTTAGCAAACTACTTGGCCTAAACATTCTKTTATCCTGAAACCCACAGGCATCAATGTGCCGACTTTTGAGCACCCTCCACTGTCACCAGTGTTAGCACTGGAGGCAACCAGAACCTTTCTGAGTCTGGCTCTGCATCTGACTGTAATTAACAGATGTTTAAATGAGCAGGGGAACTGGGGAGAAGGAAACAAGTTAGCTCACGCACTGGAAATTATGACAGGAACTTACAGAGCTGCTCACACAAAGTAGTCTACAAGGAGGTAGGTCCTTCAGCTCGCCCCTCTGCCAGTGCTRAGGGACACTCTGGAGTCCTTCATGATACTGATATGAAGAAAAGTGTTGTCAGATCCCCARATACTATGATAGCATGAAGTCTTTTTGAGGAGGCATGAGCCCTTGACTAACTATTGATTATGAACATTTTTTCTTCCTTCCCTCAGTAATAGCTTTACTCACTAGCTGATGTGATGTTGTAAACTGTCCATGGTCTGTGCCTTTGTGGGACTCTTATCCCAACAAACTTCCTCGGTTACCCACTTCTTGACATCCTCTGATTCTCTTTTTTCCTGACACTRTATACTTGCTTCATTTTGCACTTCACTGGTTACTGACATAGCTGCAAACTGAAGGAGGAATGTGAAAGCTCAGTCTGCCTTTGGGCTCATATCCAGCTCCAGAGACAGAGGGGTGAAAGCAGAGAGGTGCACAAAGAGCACCAAGTGAAATACAGCCTGGGATCTTGGATGCTGCAGTATTGTGGCAGAGTCAGTGGCAAACAGCCGGGGAGGTCACTCTGTGTTAGGTCAYACAGGATGCACTGGGACATGAAGGCACACAAATGAGTGTGAGCGTGTGCCCACACGCTCTGCAGCCATGGCTGACAGCACAAGTGTGAGCTCAAACTCTGGGGCCCCGTCCTGTAGTGGGAGAGCAGCCCTGCTGGTCCACTTAGGCAGCTCACATTAATGCTGACATGCTCACAAAAATTTGTAGGACATGGGCCAAAGCAGTTACAATTTCATTTTTATTGAAATACAGCTGTATTTATTCTTGTTAGAGACATTTAAAAGTAATAACACACTAGGAGCAATACAGCAACCAATATAACAAAATCATAAAGCCATTTTGAGTCATGCAACACTGTCTAGTCTTTTGACATCATAACTTGGTTAAGGGCTCAGGGCATGCTAGCAGCAGTAATAAAATTAAAAATCATGGCATGTGTTGGCAGTAGCAGCACCATAAATTATGTAAAAGAGCAAAATTTAACAAACCTGATGTACTTAAATAATTTAGCTATTTTTTCAACTTTATCTGTGATCAGTGAAATGGTTTATTGTTTTTCTGTCAAAGCCAACTGACCCATTGGAGTGTCCCTCAGGGTTTTGTCCTTTAAGATTACCCCTGAACTTGTTAATTGTTTTTGGATTTTAAAGTTGTGGCTTTGCTTCAGTGTCACAACTGTCAGATATGAGCAGGAATGGTTCCATCTTTCTCTCTGGGTTCTCACTGCTGTAAAGTTTGAATGTGGAGATCACTGGATGAGGATGTTGTTTAAGAAAAGGAGGGATTTTATTAGACATTAAAATTATAATATAATGTGRGAACATGAGTCTGCCTCCACTTAAAATAAAGAAATGAACATGCAAAATTTCATCTTGAGTGAATTGCCTAACCATAAGCAATAAAACAATAGGGACCTGTAAGCTGTCAAATGAATGAATCAATAACATGCCTATGTGCTGAGAAGAAAATAAAGAGTAAATCAATGTTGTCATTTCATTAGGTCTTGGAAGATTATCATCCTGTCACAGTCATATAAATCAGCAGTAACTGTGTTTAAGTCAATCAGGTTATCCTACCGTAAATGTGGCTGCTTGTCAGACAGGAATTGGATTAGTAGATCAATTACCAGCCCACTTCAAAGGTCTATGGATTCATTTCCTTTTACTGTTGTTCCAGGCAGAACCTGCCTGSCAGTTGACAAACCACTGTGTTGAAGGCTGACACTTGGGTAAGAAAAGGAAAACGACAAGTGGAAGCTTTGGCTCATCCCTGGATACTCTTTTGGTCTTGCTGTTTTGCATTGTTTGGTTATTTATTGCTGTTTTTCTTAAAAAAAAAAAGACAAATGGCTGTGTCTTTAAGGTAAGGAGGCAGACCCATTGCTCATTGCTGTGTGCTTGTGTATTTTTAGAAACGTGGAGCCCGTGGCAGCCCTGGAGCCCATGCAGTGTCACTTGTGGGGATGGCATCCGGGAGCGCTTCCGAGAATGCCTCACCTCCTCACCGGCAAAACCAGGCTGTGCTGGATCGCCGAGGGAGACTTCCCTGTGTTCACTGGAGGAGTGTGTGTGTATGTAACTCTGCTGTCCTCTTACCCCTGGTTGTGTAACCTCCCTGGCAAAAGCAAACTGTAAAATGGAAGCATCCCATCTGTCCTTCAGTCATATTGATTTGGGGGGCTGTCACATTCCTGTGGTTGGTGGTGTAGGGCGGGAGCCTCTGTGCGTTTCAATTTTGGGACACTGGAGATAGGGCTCCAAGGCATATTTCTGAATGCCKTGGGTGCGATAGAAGCAGTTTAAAATCTCCAGCATGGCCAGGGAGTGGAGAAGTCCTCAGAGAGAGACCCTGAGGCTTGCAGGACATGTTCACTAATGAAAGCCAGCGACTCCAGTGGAAACCTACTAAAAAGTTAAAGTCTAATAAGAAAGGGTGCTGGTTCCAACTGGGACCTGTGATGTGAGGTTCCCATTCTGTGAGTTTTTTSATGTGGCTCCTGTTCCTGCCTGCCACTGCTACTGGCCTGTGACCGGGCAGGCTGGCACGGGCCAGTATCTGCTGGCTGGTCTCTTGTATCTGCCAGCAGATACAAGAGACCAGAACCTCCTGTAAGATGATAGGGGAGTTACAGCAACCACCAGGGAGGCTGGATGAGGCTGTGCCAATGCCACAGTTGGGTGCTGACAGTCACCATGAGGGGCATGAGGAGTGCCATCTTTTAGCAGGGTGCTGGTGCTCAGTCTGTGCAAAACTTTTGCTTCTTGCAAACTCCCTGCTGAAAAGGGTGTATGGGTGCCAAGGGACCCCAGAGACCAGAAAGCTGATCTATAAACTCCAGTGCCTTTGTGTCCCACTGGTGCCACAGGGGGCAGGGATGGGGAGGGAAAGATGCCCAGGAACTCTGAAGGCTCCTGGGATCTCAGACTCTAATTTATCAGGTATTTTAGGCTATTTCAAAGTGAGCAATGCCTTATTCCTTGCTTTGGCTGCTTGCATGCACTTCCTTCTGCTTGCAAAAGTGCAGTGTGGAGAACTGCAGTGGAGGCAGTTAAACAACGGACAGTTTGGGGATGTGGGGAGTTGTTTAGCACATGGCCATGGCAGTGCTTCTGCCACCAAAAAGGGAAGGATAGCAGCAGGAGAGAAAGTGTAGCCAGAACAGGAAGACGGGATAACTATTTTTTTAATGAAGGTGTTGACTTGAACCAGCTTCAAGGTGTCTGARGATGAAGGCCTCAGCAGTATACAGGTGGGATTGAAAATTGTTGTGAAACTGCTGGAAATGGCTTGTATTTAACAAAAGTTTGGGTAAAGGGAAAATATTAAAAATTTCTTTCCATCAAGCCAGGTATTGCATTTTGTCAGTGTTCATGCAGCACTGGGAATGTTTTAACAGGTCTGATGTTTTTAATAACTTGAAAATGCTCACCATGGGGGGTTTCCTCATTTTCCTTATTTTGTAAAGCTGCGAGTGAAAGCAGAGAGAAGCAACTCAGATGTTTTGGGCCCCAGCTTAAAATCAATGCCCTGCTCTACTTGTCTTCTCTATGTCAATATGTCTGGGGCTGCTGTGGGCAGTAATGCCACCACCACAATGGGATTGTTAGTGTTTTTCCAAAGCTGATATTGAACTGTGCTATCCCATGCCTCCTGTTTATCTGCTGGAGGGGTATGTCTGTAAATATATAACTTGGTTTGGCTCCTTGCCAGCTAGTTCCATCCCGACCTCTGGAGCTTAGAGAGCAGTCTTGGTGCACAGAGCTCCCTGGAGTGGGGTCCCTGCTTGCAGAGCATGTGCTGGACACAAGATTTGTGTGTGCACCTTTCTGTACGTGCATGGGGGTGACAGGCCTCTGCGAGGGGCCACTCCTCCCATGCAGGTCTGCAGCTGTATGAGGTATATGATGGTTTCCAACCATCCTGTGTGTACATTGTGCACACACCTGTGGCAGTCTGGTTGGACTCAGGAGGTCTGGACATTCCCCAGATCCCAGTGAGGTCTCTGGGTTAATAAGGAGGGTTAATAGGTAGAGAGCACAGATGCATAGGAGACTTGCATCTGCACCCATTGCTGTAGAATAATCTGGAGGAAATACCACACATCTCTCTTGCACATGGTTTCTAAAGCACTTGCTTCCATATGGGGCAATTTCCTTTACAGAATCACCTACTGATTTCATCCCATTGAATCTCAGCTTGCTCAAGAAGTAATTTGAAGGCTGTGACTTTGTGGTGTTCATCTGCTTCCTGATCTCAAGCTGGGAGTGTCACCCTCACCCTTCCCACCATGGCTGTCTGAAGCTTTCAGAAGCAGATAAGCTTTGTTTCCAGCTTAACTCGGCAGTCGTTAGTCCAGCAGATGGAGCAAATTGCTGAAGGAGTGAGGCCAGCAGGCAGTGCWGGGGCAGGGGAATGAGGTGCAGGGAGAAGCGAACCATAGAGACCCAGTCCTGTTTTGAACTTCGCAGATTCCTTGCTATTGGCTGTCTAGCCCAAATGATGCAGTACAGTGTTCATTACAAATAGAGAATGGAGTGTTTGGAAAATATCTGTGAACAAAGAGGACTGAGAAAAAGGTTAGAAATGAATGAATTGCTCTGCTGCAGTAGTGCTGAACAGAGCAAATGCTGGTCCTGCCTTCTTGCCTGAGGTCAGCTTGTTCATTCCCWGCGTAGGTGTTCTCAACAGAATAGCAGTGCTCTGGGCTCTTGGCCCAGAGGCATTGGACTGAATGCAAGTTTTTGACATCTTCCTTCCTTCAGCGGGCAGTGGTCTTGTTCTTTAAACTGTTTCCAAGCTCTCAGAATGACACAATGCTCAAAGTTAATCCAATGGCAGGATTTTTAAAAGGATATGGGGGTGTTAGGTTGTCCTGAATCAAGGAAGTAGACCCTCTTCCCAACCCCAGCAGTTTTGTAGCAGCTTGAGATCTCCTGGCCTATGTCCATCGGTGCATTTTGTGCATTCTGCCCACCTAACAGCTGCGCTACCAGCTTGTTGTTGTTGAGAGTGTGTTCTTCTAATTATGGGAAGTACATGGTGTCTGCTTCTTTTTACTGTGCTGTCACATTTCCTATTCCTGGACAGTCACTGTGGCACACGCCGGAGCACCTGCCAAACCTTACAGCTGACTCTGATGGAAGGCTTTGGGTCCTGGATAAAACTAGAGACTAGGGCAGGGTTGCTCAGTGGTTTTGTCTGTGCTAACAACTTCATGGCCAGTTCTTGTCAACTGCAACTGACCAACCTTGTCCTCCACCAAAATGATGGCTTCATGGAGCAGGTGTCTGACCCCAAGGAATTGGGCAGTGCTATCAGATACTAAAATTAGCTACTGGACCAACACATCCACTTTCAACCATGCTGTATTCTGCTGAAGAATGCCCCTGAAGTGCTAGAGACATCATTCAAAAAGAAATACCAATCTCTCATCGGTTCAGCCATCTGTAATGTGCTGCAAGAAGCAGGTGAGAGGTTTAGATAGGACTGTGGACAGCTCTGAGAGATTTACATTACAGGTTAGAATCACAGAATATCTCCAGTTGGCATTGAGTCATAAGGATCCTTGAGTCCAACTTCCTGCTTCCCCAGGACTACTAAAACAAAGCCATGTGAGTAAGAGCATCGTCCAGACAGTCCATGAACTCTGGCAGGCTTGGTGCCATGATGATTTCCCTGGGGAACTTGTTCCACTGGCTGATTATCCTCTCAGTGAAGAAAGCTTGTAGAGTATTCTTCCTTGTTTGAAGTCCCATCTCCAGTCCACARAAGAACAGTGTCAATACTGGAATGCTGGGGACAGCAAAGTAATGGCATTTTCATTTGCTGTGGCATGGGAAAGCTTTGTTCTCCGGGCTGTGGCACCAGACAGTGGTAGAAGCATCCTCGGAGAACTGCTTAGAAAAGTTACGTTTCCTCTCCTGTGGTTGCCGCTCTCTTCAAAATTATTTCAATTCTCACATCCACTTAAGCATTCCTAAAAATAATTTTAAAGTGATATGTGRGGTATTAGGGTTGAATTATTTTTACCCCCTTTATGTTGCTTTTCACCAGGGAATCTAAGTGTACTTCATAAAGTAGGACAATTAGAGTTCCCTCATTGTACAAGTATTTAGGAATAACTTACGGAAATGGTAGAGCAGGAAAAAATAGTTATTATATTTAGAAGGTCTGTGGGATCCTTGCTTTAAAATAGGCATAGTAGRTGTTTGTGCCAGTGTGAAGTCATTGAGTAATAAGTCATCTCCAATGAGCAAGTTTTAATGGCAGACAACTTCTTGTATTAATGGCTTATTTTTCCTTTGTAGTAAAGTATTCATCCTCAAATACCAAAATGCTGCCACCAGTGCAACTCTGACAGATGTGTGTGCTCTTTCTTGCAGCTGTGCAGCCTCCCACCCCACCTTCTGTCCAGCCAGGAGAGGACCAGAAAGCAAATAATATAGTTACCATCACAGGTATCTCCCTATGCTTGTTCATCATCTTTGCCACTGTTCTCATCACCCTCTGGAGGAAGCTCTGCAGAGCTCAGAAATGCAGCACCRCTGTCCGACGAAACTCTGTCCATTCTCCTGGCTTCCGGAAGAACTCTGATGAGGAGAACATTTGCCAAGGCAACAAGCAACGGGACAGCTTTGCTGAAGGAGGGGATGCCCCTGTTAACATTCCTCTAACTAACAGGCGAAGCCTCCAATTTGCCCAAGAAGACGATGCATCTGGAAGTGAAAACTTTCAGCCAAACGCCCAAAAAATAATCCCTCCAATTTTCAGCTACCGCCTGGCACAGCAGCAGCTGAAAGAGATGAAGAAAAAAGGCCTGACAGAGACCACTAAGGTGTACCATGTCTCTCAGAATCCCCTCACAGACACGGTTCTTGGTGCCACCACAATGCTTCCCCTGAGTGGGGAAAACCAAGAGGAGACAGCGGCAAACAAATTTCGAATCAAATCTCCATTTCTGGATCAGCCAGCCAGTCAGCCCAGGTTCCTGGGGGAAGRCTCTCACACCAGGCTGGATTTTCCATTCTCACAGGCCAATCCTGCAGTGAGCCCTACCCAAACCTTGGTAAGAAGAGGTCATTTCAAGCACCAGGATAACAGAGCAGACTTGCCTGAGAGGGGCTGTCACAGAAACTCACAGTTCAGAAGAACAGCCAGCTTCCATGAAACTAAAAAAGCCAGGCCTTTCAGAGAGAGAAGCATGTCCACTCTCACACCCCGACAAACTCCTCTCTACAACTCCAGGACCAGGACATGGGACCACGGTCTGGAGAACAGGACACGGCCAAAATCAAGAAACRTTAATCCAGTTTGTGAAAAGCTGGATCAACCCCAGAGCACTGTGCTGGGCTGTGAACCACAGGGCCACAGTGCAAAGCCCCACCACAGGGCAGGTCCCCTGGTGAGGAAGCTGGACCTGATCAGTGACCGCCAGCCTGCTGGTCAGGAGAAGGCAGCTGAGAAGTCTGAGCTCAGCCGAAGCAAGAGGGGCCCTTCACCCAACCCCAAAGGTGTGTGGCAGAAAGAAACAGGCCCAAATGGCAAAGATAATTCCCAGAGAGGCCTAAGTGTGAGCCCTGCCCAGTATCGAAGGGACAAATGCCAGAGCTTCCCCTTGGACCCTGAGTTTGCCTTTTATGACAATTCTACTTTTGGCTTAAYGGAGGCAGAGCAGCAGATGATCGACCTCCCTGGGTATTTTGGCTCTAATGAAGAAGATGAAACAAGTACTCTGAGCATTGAGAAGCTGGTGATCTGAGTGACTCATTGTGGCCCTGCAGGAGTGGCGTGCGTGGGAGAGGATCTGCAGGATCCATTTGCTTCTGGTGGAAGAAAGAGCCAGAATCACATTATCTCCACACACAGCAGGAGGGAATAATGCCCCAGGTCTGGCTTGTGGGAACATATTCCGTTCTAATTACTGAAAAGTGCTTTCATATAATTATTTTTTGTATGTATGTGTGTACAAGACACACCAAGTAACCTGGGAAAGCACATGTTGGTTAAGGTATGGCRCGGGAATAGCCAACACAGATTTTATTGTGTAAAGCAGTCATGTTTCGTGCATTATACATGATGAGTGCCACTGACATTTCCCACCTTGTGGACTGTGCACTGGTAGACTGTGAGATACTGAAGCATCCATTGTCCAGCATCCTCAACCATCTTCCCTGATTAGTGAATCATTTCTCATCTAGAAAGCACAAAGCTCAAGCTGTGGGCAGTTTTCATCATTTTTTTGATAGTCATTATTGAACTCCATTGATTTGTCATTGTTGCTCCAGTAACTCATGGTGGGGCTTTTTAGCTGATTGCATGAAAGTGCTAACAATTGGTTCTGAATACTTGAGTGAATTTAAAATTGAGGAGGCATTTTCATCATTCAAGACTGATATTTTCTTACTGTCAATATTTATGCCAAGCAAACAGGAAGTTAGTACAACAGGCATGCTACAGGGAGAGCAAAGAAAACAGATGATCAGGTTTTAGTTCTCACAAAAATGTTACCATAGCATGTTGCCTGTTAAAAGCAGTGAGAGAACGGTTGAATTATGAATCTTTTCCRTAGTCATCCTTTCCTTTATTAAAATTTTTATGTAAATATATTGACAGTAATACTACTACAGTAAGCTCAAAATAAATTATGAACAAAACCAGCAAAGAACAAGATCATTTGATTAATAATAAAAAATAAAATGGCCCAGCAACATCTGGTAATTCACAGAGAATCTWAGAGAATCATTTACATTGGAAAAACCCTTAAAATCTTTAAGTCCAGCCATTAATGTAACACCACTGTTTTTACCCCCAAACCATATCCCTTAACTGCCACATCCACACACCTTTTGAACCCTTCCAGGGGCAGTTATTCCACCACTTCCCTGGGATRCCTGTTCCAATGCCTGACCACTCTTTCAGTGAAGARATTTTCCATCATATCCAATCTAAACCTCTCCTGGCGTGACTTGAAGCCATTTCCTCTGGTCCTGTCACCTGGGAGAGAAGGGGCCAACCAAGCCCCACCTTGCTACAACCTTCTTTCAGGGGGCTGTAGAGAGCAGTAACAGTGAACTACGAAAGCCACGATGTTGTTTTTTTTTTGTTGTGTTTTAAAACCAAACATCACAAATTTGCCATTAGATACTGCTGTAAATATTCAGAGTTGGGTTGGAACACGAATTAACAGCAGAAGCAGAGCTCAGGCCTTTGTGAATGACTAAGACTTCTCTTGCCATTCATTAGGATAACCATCTCTCTGAGAACTTTGCAGACATGGGGAATGCTAGTGAGCAAAAGCAGGAAAAGAGATGCTGCCCATGAAGGTTGGTGTGCGAGAAGAAAGGTTTAGGCAGTGGACTGTTAGTCTGAAATCAACTCTCCCATAAGGAGCCCAACCTTACATGCCTTTTAACCTGCCTTGTGGGTGTGAAGGCAAAATTAGCATGTATTCCATTCTCAGAAGGTAGGCTGCTATCTTTCTCAAAACTGGCTTTCTGTGTAGAAGAGAGATTTCCCAATCCCACACTTRTTTTTTTTTTTCTCCCCTACAAACYAACAGCATTGTTAAAGGAAGAGCAGCATTGCTGTGCATTGGCTGCCTGTTTGTGATGGCACCCCACTGCAGTGTCCAAAGCTTGCACAGGTAGCTTGACAGGCACTTGGTGTTACCTGCTGTGACAGCATAGGAGGAGCAAGACTCAGCATTTGGCCGCCAGAGACAAATCTGGCTGTTGGAATGGCCTTTTTGATGGGTAACATTTTGCAGCCGCTGCTGGAGCAAAGGATCCGGCTCCCACAGTGATGTGAGCTCCCTCTTTCCTGGGAGCAGCGCCAAGATGCCAATGTTCAGCCCTTGGCCCAGCGTGGCATTTGTACCAGTGATGTGTTCCCATAAACTGTCAGCTTGAAAAGCTGTTTAAAGTGTTTGAGAACATGTTCAYGCTTGAAGAGTTATCCAAAGGCAATCAAATGTAACGAGTCTTTAAATTGACTTAAACGAGCTGGAAATCAGACCTCTGAAGCAATTGCTGYTCAGGTTACTTACCCTGCCTGTACTGAGGTCAGCTTGGTGGTGTGAAGTACCTTCACCCTGATCCGTCAGCATTGGAGCTGCAGGGCTACAGTATATCTGTTTAAGCTCTTAGCGTAGGAGGGAGACCCTGCAGAAACACGAGATCAAATCTGCAGTGCAGCAAGATTCAGCAAGCATTCCCCTAACCTTCAGCGGGAGTGATTTGAGCTTGGCGGTAGCCCTCAGATCCAGTAAGTACTTGGCTAGTGGCATTTTACCCTGTTTATTAACGAAGAGGGTTTTGAAATTCTTCCTGGGGTTTGTTGAAATGTTTCCTGGGACTTGCAGGCTCCTGCACAAAGCCCTGTGACCCTTGCATCTCCAAGTGGGTTTCCTTTGCCACAGGAAGGCAGAGAAGGGGGATCATTGCTCTAAATCAAATGCTGCTTCCTGCAAAGTTGTCCCAGTGTTGTGCTGTCTTCAGAACAGCTACTGTAATATTATTAGATGTACTGAGACACATCTTACATCAAAGACAGTAAGGCAGACCTCTTCCCTCCCAGCTTGTCACACCTTGGCCCCCCTTTCTCTCTCAGAGACAGAAAAAAGCACCATAACAGTGATGCTTGGCTGAAGGATCCAACTATAATGCTTGCCCCTCCATACTGAAACAGGGAAACAGTCTCTGCAGTCTGGACTTTATGTTGCTCATGCTTCACTCACTGGGGAACTGGAATCGGTGCAGGTTGTGTGACTAAGCCCTACTGACTTTATCTCCAGCTTGATACTTCATTATCAGATGGGTTATCAGCTGCTTAATGAACTGTCAAACCACAAATGCTGTTCCCTCAGTGCTGTAGTTTCCACAGTCTGCAGTCCGTAATCTTTACCCTGCTTCCTTAGCTCTCTTCTGGAGAATGGATTGAGCATTACCTGCCAGATGGCATGAATTTATTTCCCTGTGTCTTCCACCTAGATAAAAACCATCCTTTCTGCTCTCATTGCTGCACCAGTGGCCACACAGTTACAATGTGTGCAAAGTCATTCCTTGCTTCCTAAGGTGCACTGACAAGCTTGCAGTATGATTTAACCATATCCAAATACAGAACTAGTGATCAGAAGGGAAAGAGTAAGTGGTGCCTGTTTGCATCCCTTTCTTCACAAGGGCAGCCTCATTTCAGACATGTAGGTGCAAATTCATTCCACGTGGGTACACTTGGGAAGAGGGGAGGGGTGCAGTCTGGCCAAGGGCACAGGCTTTAGGAGACAGCTCCCTGGAATGCTGCCCATTACACTGGGATGTTCATGTTTGCAGTTGCTGGGATGTCTAGGAAGCAGTGAGAACAARGGTTTATCTCTTGACAAAGCAGAGGAACCAAACCAAGTTTTACACTGAATCTTCACCAAATAGCTCTGCATTGTCTTCAGGACAGCTTGAGCCATGAAACTTAAACTTACCTTGCAGACTCTCTCGACTACCCAGGGCAACAGGTGAAAAAGCACCAGAGCCAACACTGAAAGAATACATTTCTCATATTATGAGCTTTCCAAGATTTTGATCCAGATTTCTGTTCACATTCTTACTATTGAAAACCAGAGAAAAAGTGTTAAGTCCTACTCGGATGATTTTATTTCACTCTTAATGATATATATACAAATTACAATATGTATGGATATAAAAACAAGTAAATGGAAAAGAAGTGCCAGTTTAAAAAATTGTTGTAAATCAGAAAAAGAAGGAAACAGGTTTATTTACAGCATGATAGTTAAACAATTTTCATCAAGCTGATATGTTCATTTTTAACTGTTCTTATTAACAGTTGTGGAAAATAAATTTTCAGTATTCCATTTCTTTCAGTCATTTCTTTCATTCATCAGTGTTGCTCTTTCATTTCACCCCAGTGAGACAAAGCAGTGTGCCTTGTGGGTTCAACCACTTTCTGATTCCTCTTCACTAATGCAAAGTTATCTGGCAAATTACAGAAGAATATACAAATGAATCGTGACTGCATTTTAGGAACTCTTAAGAATATCTGTGCTCACCCTAATTTTAGTAAAATCTACCTCATTTTAATCTGGGTCTCCAATCTGGGTTGGCAGGATTGTCTTTGTCTGCTTTAATGTCTTGTTGTGTACTCTAGCAGTGGATCCACAGCAGGAAGTGTGAGAATGGACCCCAACACTGTCCATGTTATGGGTGTTTACTTTGAAGCAGCCTTAGTCTGGATGCACATCAGCAGTTTGGAGCATGTCCATCCACAGGTTTGGTTTCAAACACCAGGAGTGCTCTGCAGCTGAAGCGTGGCAATTGGAACTATAGSGAAAGTTGCTTAAAAACATTCTCCTGATGCAGAACAAAGCACTACCAAAGGCACACCAGACAAAGTCCGACTCCCCATCCCCTTTTTCTTTCTATAGTAATGTTCCYATAACTGAAATACCGATGGTTAAAATCAAAATGATAAAAGTTTAGACCTTGAAAAGTATAGATAGATTAAAGGACATGCTTGAGCCTTCAAAGTCCAGAGAGCTTTCAATAAACATTATTCAGAGAGCTTTCAGTAAACATTCTTCAACAAAGTATTGAAAACTGCTGAAAAAGAAATCTGTGTTTGTCCCATGTCTAAGATCCATATGTTTTCTATGAAATTGTTGTCTGGCTGTTAGCTCSAGGCAGCAGAAGCAGGTGCAACTCCAGCTGTCAAATGCAGGTTTGGCAATTGGCAGCGGCAGAGAAGTGGCTATCAGCTTACACCATTCTTTTCAGCCTTGCTTTTTCTCTTTCCAAAGCAGCAGGTTTCATCTGCCCTGACTGTTCTCACCATCACCACTCTCRCTGTCAACAAAGAATGGAGCCCTGATTTTCATGGCTGAATATTTCAGTGAGTACCACATCCCATGCCATGTAGACCAAACCATGCCATCATCATGGGATCCACTGTACTTCCCTCTTCTGTAGTATCGCCCATTGAGGTTTGCAGCATGGCACCTTTGAATGATTTAGGAAAGGGAAAAAGGGAATTATGATTAGCATTGGAAGATACTGCATCACTGCAGTGAAGTACAGTTCTCACACAACATATGTATGGAAGTACCAAGCCAGGATGAAAGTGGTTTAGTGGAATATAGAGGAATATGTGGATCCTCCTAAAGCAGACACCTACATTGGTCAGATACTTCAGCCTGTTGACACCTTCGGGTGTATGAACTACAGACATTATAACTACATTGCCTGACCAAAGGGGTGTAGTGCCATTTGGTAAGCTCCAGCTCAAGTGTATTAAGCTCCTTATTGATACCTAAAAATGCAGATGTCTTTTAATTGAGGTAAAGCTTACTACTGATGCACAGTTTTGTATCTCCATTGATTTCRATTGGTATATGCTGAGAATTTGGTCAAAGAGGCTCATCCTGCACTAAAGCAGAGAAAAACTGAGAGTGGTGTGTCCATGTTTCTGAGGCTGTTAAAGAGGGGACCCTTTGGGTGTATGCGCGAACAGCAAATATACTATCATAAGTGTTATGGGGTAGCTCTGCTGTTAGAATGTTCCMCACTAGGGAAATAGCCTTTGTACATACTTCACCTTATCATTACTACAGTCATTTTCTTTTCTGGAATATACTGCAAGGCACTTTCAGGAATTTTAATTGGGTTCTTTTCCTTCCAGGTCATTGGCCCCTATGCATTTGTTCTGACCCATTTTCTTAAAATGAATTCAACTTTCCTGGGGCCCATTTCTTAAAATTAATTCAACTTGCCTGCTTTGCTGTAATAAAAGAAGCAAATTGTTTTCCTTGGAGGATCTGTAGGTGTGAACATCTTAGGTTTGGCTGTGTTAGGTGACAAGTGCACACAGCAACCTCCAGCTGCTCTTAGGCAGGCATGTCCTCTCAGGTGTACAGCCACCCACACCCTTTGCATCCAAGAGGAATCAGCTGTTTCCCATACCTGTTAAACCACCAGCCACCTTTGTTCTCTGATGCACAGTTGCCTGCCAGGAATCGATCATGATCCTTATCAGATGTGGTGAACTGCATCCCTCTGTGAGAGGCTGACCACTGATCTTCAAAATTGCTCCCACCAGACAGAGCGTCGCCAGCATTACCAGAATAGGTGCCAAACCATAACCTGTAATTGTCCTGCAAGAATATGTGAAAYGTGTCTTTGATATCCACTCTTTCTGCCTTTCCTCCCATTTTTAAGATCAAATTAGTTCTGGCCATCTTATCTGCTGTCAAAGGCATCATGGCTGTTGAAGTAAAGGGTGACTTTTGTCTCCATGCTTTAATGATGCTAGTGTAGATCAATGCAGGATTAAAACTTCCAGAAGGGATTGCTAATTATTGCTGCTGCTACAACAAAAGGCTTCAGGTTTATTGCCATTCAACAGCCATTTAATACACTTTGCAGCAAGATGGAAAGCTCTTTCTAGCTGATCAAGAAAAACTTAGCAGGAAACTGCCAAGTAGTTGCCTTCATAAATGGATCAGTTGTTCAACTAGAACAATTTCTTAGGCATTTTTCTCTCCCAAGGACTAAAAGCCATCTGATTTCTAGATAAATGGTCTTGTCCCAGTAGGAATACATAGAATAATAGTTCAATTGTGCACAGCTAACAGGTCTAAGAGATATTTGATATTAAGTGAATGATCACTTTGGTGTTGTGGGCTTTCTTCTGCCATCATTGTCCTCCTTTCTTTATGAAAAAATGGCAGTAAGGTATTAAAATGAAGCTGTTCAAACATTTTATAAGAAATCTCTAATTGCAAACTAAGCATAATGTGCACATTTCTGGACTTGTGATGGAGTGGGAACTAGGACTGGTCTGTGCAGTATCCTTGGTTATTTGGGCTACTTATGTGTGGTTTTCAGGAAAGCAAGTCTGCAAAGAACAACACCTGTGGGGAACTGGACACTGCTACAGCTAGACAGCAAACATGAAAATACAGGATGCATCAGTCTYTGGGTTTTCTGTGTCTGTAGTAGCAGGTGTAGTGCTACAGGTTCCTCTCTTCAAGACAGTAACTTAAAACTGCTCTTTCAAAGCTTTGATTAGAGTTCACTATTTTATTTTAAAACTTAGTTGACAGGATTTATTCTGGCACTTGCCCTTTATGTGACAGTCTGAAACACTCTCTTAGGAAGCAGGATAACAGGATTCCATTTAGTTGCAGAGATTCAAACCCTAAGGGTCTTCGCACTCACAGAAGACTCTTAATCATGAGGCCAGAGGCAAGTACATGTGGGAATCCCTGTGCCCTGTGGCAGAGAACTGCCCTCTGTTCACAGAGTTAGCAAGAGAGCACTCACATGTGATCCTGTCACCCACAGACCTGGGCACTCAGTTTAAGGGAAAAGCCCCAGGTTTATGTCCCTGCTCCCAGGGCTGTTTGTCAGTCAGAGAAACTAGGAAGCCCAGCGAACTAGAGCAGGTAAGTTTTGCAGAGCTGTAGGTACAACTCTGATACTGGTCTGACGCTGTGTCTGCAGCTGCCCCACCCTCACAGACCAAAGCAAGCAAATTGCTGYTCTATTTCTTACCTGCTCATTTGCAAGCTGGAAATTTTCATAGATAGCATAACGTCTTTCCCCATGCCAGTCCATCAGATCAATCTTTAATGAGTTCTCTCCTAAACATAAAATTGTGTCCTGTAAGATGAACTATCTAATGCAAATTAGAAAGAAGCATAGGGAGAAGAAATAGTTGGACCTCTAGTGAGTAGGTCATGGATGTGGTCGTTACCCAGCCAGTATTCATCATTCTTGCCCTGGAATTCCCCAAATCCCAGTTTGTAATCATCCCATTTCCTGCAAAGAGATACAAATATCAATGTCAGCATGAGGCGGGGATTAGACAGTTTGTGACATTTGGGTATGGTAACAAGTAAAACTTCATCTGTGTTTCTAGATACAKTTTTCTAAAAGTATCCGACTCATCACAAGCTGAGCTGAGATTTGTCACTCTGACTTAGATGTAAATACACCTCACAGGTTACTTTTCCCCCTGCTAAACCTGTGCAGGCACATATATTGGGATCAAACCTTCAAACTGCCAGATGCAGTACTTGCAGACTGAGGTTGCCAGTTAAATGGAAAAGAAAAGCAGCAGCTATCACATTGATCTTCAGCAAAACATCTGATATTTGCCGTGGCCGTGGCCGTGGCCATTTTTACAGCTGTGTGTGGGGGCTGGGCTCGGACACAGCCTGAGCTCAGAGGGTCAAAATAGCGCAGACTCTAGCTGGGCTGACGCATCCAGTCATGGGACTGGATAAATGAAAGTATTCTACCAATAAAAGACAAAAACATGCTGCATCAACATTGGAGGCTGCCTAGCCATGTGATCTGGCTGAGGCATGTTTGATTGGTGTGTTCTCAAAACCCGGGAAAGATAAGAAAAGTATATTTAAAGCATGCTAGTTGCTGGGGGTGGAGGAGAGCTAGGAGGGGGCAGAGCTGGAATCACTAAGATAGAGAGCTGAATATCACTATATCTAAGAGAGCCTGAAATACGAAGATTAATAAAGAAGAAACCTGGACCTGCCCGCCTGCCTGTCTCGTGTGTGTTTCCTGCGCCGGGGATCTGTGGGTRCTGCTGGGGCTCAATGAGGCAAATCCAATAGATATTGTTTTTCAACAAGTGATAATCCACATGATCCGTGTATCACTTTTGATATTCACATATACTTCCTGTGTATCATCATTTCTAATTTTAGCAACCCTGTGTTTATTCCCTCTTTCACATTGTTTTTATGGATATTAATTCTACCTGACCTACATACTAGTCCATGCTCCTCTTCAGGTTGTTTTTCATTTGAACTATCTACCATGGCTAGATAGCTACCACTCTCTGGGCAAGCTGGCTTAGTCAGTTGAGGTAGCTTTGTAGTGCACTATGTAGATTTAAAGAGGAATTAGATATGCCCTGAAATTGCATGTGCTGTGATTGAATTAACGTGCGTGGGGAAATTTCTTCCTACCAAAACATCTCTCCTGTAAATTTCAGAGTGAAAGTCAGCTCTCTGGATTTTTTCATAAGGAAAGGACAATCTGGTTYGTCATCTTTTTGGATTATCTGAATACGGTAATAAATGCTAGAACATGCTGAACATAATTCCTGATCTGAAAACAGATCTGCTCCACAGGTCTCAGTCTGTGCACTGGTAGCAAATGCCAGCCAATCTGGAGCCTTTGACWGTCTCCAATAATGATAAAACAAATAGGTATTCAAATTAAGAGAAATCATGGAAAAGAAGTTACAGATCCATTTTGAAAAGGGTCTCCACCTGCAATAGGTACCATCAKTTTGTCCTAGCCCTAAATTATCATCAGTAATACAAAGTCTTGCATATCTTGCTTCTCAAGGGTGGGGTTTTTCCTGGCAGCAGGACAAGGATGGGAGTTGGTGGCCTTATTGCAAGCCCTGTTGATGCAACCATAAGACACCTACCTGTTGAAATTCTCCTTGCCATTGCTCCGCCGCTGAATGACAGTCCAGCCCCCACCATCAGACATGTCACAGAAGGCCAGGAAAGGCTCTCGGTCTGCTCTGGGCCTGATCCGGTAGTAGCCACTTTTGGTGCTCTTCTGATTATACACCACAGAGCAATCTGAGCRGAATGATATCAGCTTGTTTAACAGGGTGGGGGGAAAGCCAAGAGCTATGTGCCACCAAAAGAAGACATCACTGGGAGGCTCTCAGTGAGGCAGGGACTCAKGCCAGCCTGTGTATAGCTCTGCAAGCCCTGTAAAGTCAAAGGAAATGGTGCAGCAAGGCAACAGCTACACCAGTTTGCAAACTGCTGGCCTTTATGTCATGCCCTCTGAGGGAATCATTCCCAAATTCTTGGTGAGATGCAGGATAGCTGCAGGTTAGCCTGCGGCTATATCATGAAAGCCTGGGATTGAAATGYTCTCTGTCAGCAAGATCATTTCAAGGGAAGCTAATTTCCATGTGGAAGGTAAGGTAACCTCAGCTGTACTTCTGATAGGATCAGGGAACAATATTTTTAAAATAATAGGCTAAATTCCTGTGTCCAGCTCTACCAGGGCTATATCAGGAGACAACCTTTCAGAATCGCTGAATCACACTTTCAATGTAATGCCCAAAGCCTAAAATCTTGGCCACAGGCAACAATATCATTTATGACCGTGTTCTCAAATYCACCAAAGAACAAAGAATGCATGCCTGTTACTGTGCCACAGGAATAATGGAGGAACTTAGGAACAGGGAGGTTTGGCTCATCCAAACAGGTCTCAGTGCCTGCAGCTGAGCCAGGCACTCCAGTGTCCCCTAAGTCACTCAGGGAACATGGGCTCTTCAAGAGCAGGACCCATCTCTTCCTTAARCAGATGCCTAAAACAAATCTGATGGAAAACATGAGAGGTAACTGTTCCTCTCTGCAGCAGAGTCCCAGGTGAGAAGCCCGGCTGAAGGTGTCCATTTTGTACCTGGCTAGTAGCTGCCTAGAGCTGGGACAAGTGATTCTARCCCCAAGGGATATGTTATGGTGTCAGGACCACCAGTCAGTTCTTCTCCTTCCCAAATATCTGTATTTTAAAACACAATCCACTTAAAAAAATTAAAACTTTTAGCAGAAATAAAATGTGAGACAAGGGACACTGGAGGGAGAAATAAACATTGTGACGTACTACTGCATACTGTACCTTGGTCATACACAATCAAATTCCCACTGGTTGTGGGTAAAAGCATCTCATGCTGCACACTCATGTTGCCTGAGAACAGCCCACTTTTCGTTCTGTGGTAAGTGTTCTCCAGGATGTCCTTCARCTGCAGTTCATATAAGAAAAGCGAATCCTGAAGTTGTTTTAACCTTTGTCTTAATTTATTATTGTCCAGGAGGCAGATGTCTTTGTCCTGAGGGGAAAATAAAACAAAACCCCCCACACTTCAGTCAGTGGTAAGGAGAGACACAGAGGAGTATCTGTCTCCTCTTGACCCTAGCACGTCACACTGACCATGTGGATCAACATGATTTGATGGTGATCTCTTCCTAAGACGTAAAAGTTTTGCACAGCATCAGCTGTTGAGTTGAATCCAATGGAAAAGAGGTTTCTACAACAGCCTTGGCATTGATCAAAGCATGCCATARTATGAGCAGATGCATAAAACTTCAGACAAAAATAATTTGTTTTGACCCCCATTTGATGAGCTCAAACGGAAGGTTTGCAAGCTATGAAAGTGCTTGTATTGGTAAGAGGGGAAAACTTGGCACTTGCACTGCAGACAGGCCAAACCAGTGAGGTTCCAGAATCATCTTTGTGTAAAACTGAAAAAGCTGATGTTTTAGCTAAAAAAAGACATTTTTTTCAAAGAGATTTTTGTTGTTGTTTTTAATTCTTAGAAATATCAGTTCAGTCCTCCAGACAGCTGCACAGCCCTTAATGCCATGAAAATCCTGTATTATCAGGACAAGAATAGTGACATTCCTTTAGCTGCAGGCAGATGCCTTTTTGCTCTGCTCTTACAGGTCTCCATCTCACTTGCAGGGGAGTATCCACCTCTGCATGACTGGGATTGATGAACCATGGAGAGAGTGCACAGACATAGTTAAAAKATACTCACCGAGGACCTGGGAGCAGGTGAGCCAAAGCTGACCAGGAGAAGGAGGAGCAGCAACCAGTGCATCATCACACTCATTCCTTATTACCTGAAAAGAGGCTGCAGTGGAGGCTTTTTTAGTTTATCTCACAACTTAACCGGCCCTCAGAGTTGTGTTTAATTATCCATGAAATGCTGCAGGATTTGTTTAGGAGGTTGCTAGAAACTACAGGCAAGATGAAATCAGGGGAAGATGTACATTAAGGAGAAGCTAAAGCGCAGTAGCTAAAGTGCAAGTATGCTGGCAGGGATAAAGGCTTAGGTTTGCTCCTCATTCGTTGCAGAAATAAATTCTGACTTTCCACCAGTCTCTGTACCTCTTCCTAAGTGTCCACACAGATAGGAAGTTGCTCAGCAGTTTTGTCTCATTGAGGACCTTTTGTCAAAACCACGTAGCATTATTCAGTTCAAATTTCCCAAAGTGGAATTAAGAGGAATTTTGCCTCCTGGTTWAGTGAATGTAGACATTGCTCTCCTCAGTCCTTGCAGTAGTCTGTGAGTATGGGCTTAGCTTGGAGACCAAGTCACACRTATGACAGGGTGGAAATGGGATAGCTTTTTCTTGGATTTCAGTGGAAAAGAGGTCTGCTGCCAAACTGCCCCAGATGTGGCTTTGGTTAGAGAGTCTTAGCTAGAAAATACGTTGACTGTCACTGGGAACATGCAGCTGAATGTGAGCAAACAGTACAAATTGTTCACAGTGTGCTTGCATGGTGCTTTAAAAAAAAAAAAATAACAACAGAAAAAAAATCTGAAAAATAGGCTCAAACCAGCTCTTCCACTTCACATCTGGAAGTGCTATAGCAGCTTGGCTGCCCAGCTCTGTGCTCTGGGCATTGTGCTTCATTTCAGCTATCGCTCTATCAATATTCCTTCAGCAGCTGATGTTAGAGATGCTTCCAAACCACCAAAGGCGCTGCAAGAGAGGAGCCCTCTGCCAAGACGGGCAGGCAGGGTCCGAAGCAAGCCGAGGGAAGCAGATCTCCATGGTAGTTGCCCATAAAAGATGACGGGCAGGTAGGTGCCCCAGCCTGTGGTAATTTTTCATCTTACAGAGAGAAGAGTTCAACATTGCAGCCGGAAAACCCTACCAGCCCGGGGCCACTGATGCTGTTCACAGCGCCCCTCAGTGGTGCTGGTGGCTGCTGCGCTGGTGCTGAGGTCAGTCAGACCCCACGCGGTACCCGTGGGCGATGGCARAAAGCCAACAGGAAGGGTGGGATTGAGTGACAGCGGAAACCAGACAGTGCCGACCAGAGGGAAAGAAAGCAGCCCATCTACACTTTTACCAAAGACACATGAAATATACATACCGGTAACTTGCCTTTCTTCAGATCTCCTCCTGGAAAGATGATCTTAAAAGTCAACTGCAAAAGAAAGTGATCATAAACGTGGCTGCATTTCAAGAGGTTGATGAGATTTTCCTCTCCAGATGGCCCACATCAAGGGGCCGTTTCGCAGAAAAGGTACCCGCAATTCCTTGWGTGAAAGACTTACCCAGACCCCAAGTTTTCTGTTGTTATCCAGTATTCATCTTGCTGCTTCCCAGAGAGAATAAACAGCAGTAGGTTTCTATCGACAGTGCTGTCTAAAGGAGGGGGAAGAGGGGCTCTGCTGCTTGTGTGCTATTACCTACCCAATTTGACTAGGAAGCTCAACCAAGGCTGACTTCTATGAGTGTTTATGTGAATCACTCAGACTAATGCTCCCTGTGGGAGTTTTGGCTCGYGTTTTAACACAGCCAGGCAAATTTCAGTAAGTCCTGCAAGGTGGAAATAACACAGCTTTTCCATTCAGCATTCCTTTTGCTGTTTAATCTGTTTTATGAGAGCACAGCTATAATGCCGAAGAAGCTGCAGATCTGAAGCAAGAGTGAATGCAGGGGTATTAAGCAAGATTTGCTGTTAGACAAATCTCAGGAGGCTTGGAGTTGTGTAACTCTCCTGTGAGCGGAATGATTATATTTGCTAGTTAACACAAACAAGGACATTTGTGGAAAAGATAAAATACCACAAAACCCAACAGATGGGTGCCTCCCTTTGCTTTATGGCCAAGGAATTACAGATTATTTTAAAGAAAACAGCAGGAATGTTCCATTTTACAGAGCTTTGTTGAGAGGAGAGACCATGGGCACAACAGACAAGGCACATAAACCCATGGTAAATGACTGTCCTGCTCTTCAAGAAAGCAGGAGTATCCAACTATTACTAATTACAGCAATGCTGTTTATTTCTTAAACACTGCATTCCTCTTCTCCCACAAGAACCCTGACTCATTTCACTGCCAAAAGATTATGTAAGCAGTGCTTTTCTTCTCACTTGTTTTCTAGCCCCAGTTTTAGGCTGGTTTTGACAGCTATGAAATTAAGTGAGTGAAATGTTTACTCTTCTCTCTAGTGGGTACTTGGTCTTTTCTTCTGCCCCTTTCCCTTCTCCCCTTGGCCAGGAGCTGCAGCTGGCAGCAAGATGCTCAGGTACCATGCACTGGAGTACAGGGAGGCTGCACATCCTCCCCTGGGGCTTTCATCCGTAGCAGCGTCTCTTTCTCAGCTAGACCCATCCAGACAATGTTCAAGATGCTGTGCAACAATTTATGCTCTTGCCTATATGGCCAACATTCTCAYTGGCCTGTGAGCATCTCCTGATCCCAGCTGAAATCAGGGACAGGACTGAGGCTGTGGTGGCAGTGTTGGAGTCATGGTGTGGGCAGCACAGTCAGTGCCTGCAGCTGTCTGCAGGACCATATGATTAGGGAGCATTGGGCCTCATGTCATTAAGTCCTGCTGGTCCCAGGCTATAAGGGAGCAGTGAAACTGCAATGCCAGTGAGACTCACGTGTGTTATGAGACTGCAGCTTTGCAGGAACAGGATTCAATCTCCAGCCCTCATTCMGTGGCTGCCAAAACATCTCTCAGAGCCAAGACATCTGGAGCACTCATGCTGTCTYTAGGACTCTGTTTGCCTCAGCAACATCTGCATGTGAAAATCCCACTTAGCTGGAACATGGTCCTTGCATACCTGTTTCATGATTAACTTATTTTCCCAGACTAGAGGAAGCTTTAGGAATATGTGAAGCACAAGAGAGGGGTTGCCATGARGTTGAGTTCACATAAGGTTGGTGTAGCAGGAGGGTGTCTTCATGTACTGCTCCACTGGTTCAGAACTAACATAATCAAGTCATCATAAAGAATGTGGACACTATGTGATCAGCAGTGTTTCYTCACAGATGTTGAAATCCCTAGGCAATGTGACAATTTTTTTTTTTACTGGAATACACATGCTTCACAAATATTCTGGAGTSCAAATTCCTGTTAAGTTACTTGGAAGGRGTTCAGATTCCCTTTTYTTAAGATACTCTGTGATCTTGTCAGCAAATAATAACAGTCTCATTAACTAAAAGCCTTCCCACCCTGCTGTCCTCTACCTTCCTTCCAGCAAAAGTATGTAGGTGCTGAATAATAGTCACAAAAAGTATTATTCACACATTAAATGCACAGCCAGCACATGCAAGCTGGTGGGTAAATGTGACTGAAGAGAATGGCTTGGATAAGCTCTTGCTATTCCTACAGTCATGAGGAAAAATGGCTGGGACAAAGAAATGAAGGTGACAGCTGGTAGGTATTAACACTGTCAGACCGCAAAGGAACCCCTCTGCAGCTGGAAGACAGTAGTGGCATCTCAAAACTCTTCCAATTTCTTGTAGATTGTTTTTAAAGGGGAACTGCAAGAAATGAAGCAGACTGCTTCAGGCTGCAAAGAAGGTGGAGAGACCTGAGGATTTCACAGCAAGAATCTGACTGCCTACTTGGGCCCTARGAAAATTCAGGGTAGTCAGGACCCAGCTCAAAGCAAACCAGATTATTTGTAGTGAATCCAGGTGCTCTATGCATTTGCATTATTTTGTACTTTCCTAAGACCTCACACCTTCCATGAACACCCTGCTCACTGGCAGAGATTGCAGAGCAGGCTCCATTGCAGGCTCTGCAGGTGTGGAGGGACCTACGAGGGGCCTGCAGGCCCTTGATGTTTGAACTAGTATACATCTTCTGTAGGACTCTGGGCTGCCACGTTTTTAAAAACAAAGTTAATATATGAGGTCTGAAACAAATATTTATTGTTTTCTAATCTAACAGTAAAGGGTTTCATCAAAAGTAGGATAGATTTAAAAGACTGGGATGACATCAGCCACCATAGTTTCAACCTATGAAATAACCGAAACCGGTATTTGCGCATGGAAAGTCTGTGGTTTGTACGCAAGGATTAACCACAGAAATCTCTGTACAAAGAAGAAGCAATGGTGGCAGACCATGAAACATGCTAGATCTGAATGTTTTGATAATGTTCAAAGAGCAAATACATAATTCAGTTTAACCACTGTATCTTCATGCAGCCAATGAGTATTTAATGGGTTGACACAACAAATGTAATTAGCTTGTAAGTTCCTGAGGGCAGGCACAGGTCCCAGCAATCTCACATCAGGAGTAGCTGTATCAAATGGAATTAATCACAAGACCAGAGGGAGTATGAGGATTGCACGATCTTCCACCTACCTCAGGTCAGAGAACTCCCCTGGCTTAATTTGGTACCATTTGAACTGGAACGTCCCTTTGAGAAAAAGACATTTTGCTGTAAAATATTTAGTTCAGAAGAACCAGCACAAACCTTAGTATGTTCTTCCACTGTTTAATTACYTGCATTGTTAATTATTTTTTTCTTGCCCTGAGTCTGAATCTGCAAAGTCTCATCCTGCAACCTTTTACTCTCATGATGCTTTGGTCTGAGAAGACTGTGGGGGAAGAGTTGGGGAAGAGCCCTCTGCTCCCAAATGCTTTTTTCCCTGCTGAAGGCTAGGTAYAAACACAGAAGCTGTGTGCTTGCTCTTGGCTAAGAACCCAAAACACTGTTGTGTACTTTGGCTGCAGATGTGTGTGCAGGAAACCCAGCAGGGTSATGGAGCGAGGGGCTGCTTGGAGCTTTTCCTAGGCAGGGTTGAGGAACATGGCACAAGCATATCACACTAGTGAGTAGAGCACTTGGTTGGCATGGGGAAGAAGGGTAGGAACAAGTTCTGCTCCTGGAGAAACTTCATTCAGGGCAGTTTAATGTAGAACAAGTACACTGAAGTGAGAAGAGATGTGGGTGGTGTATGACAGAGTGTGGTGAAGGTGGTCTCACTGGGTATGTTGAGGGGGCTCCAGGGACTGCAATACTCTGCCTGGATTTGGGAGCCGGATCTGTCCTAGGCAGGGACAAGAAGCAGAGATATGTGGTAGGACAGGAGCAGAACTGCAGGTTCTGGAGGGATCTCTGCAGCCCAACAGAGAGGTGCCAAATCAATGTAATTGTCTCAAAGGTTAAGCAACTGCTGAACAAATATCTTTCCAGATCTAAATTTTGATGGTGTAAGCCTGCTTACACTTCTTCTGGGGCACCTGGAACTTTTTCCAGATCCAGCCCTGACCGACTATTCTTAAGTCACTCATATTAAGAGTCATGTAAACAGCTCAGGCAATATTTCCAACCCAAAATCTTTCCAAAGATCTTACTTCTTTTGCCGCAGAGCTACATGCCACAATCATGTGTCACTGGCTAATCCCTACTGTTTCTCCAGAACTTTTCAGTGTTACTTGACTTCATCAGAGTCACTAATGCTCCAAGTCTGACCTGCATGGTGTTACTCCGTGCAGTCAGGATGATTGTGATTCACACCTGAGAAGTTAGTCCAGAAATGCCTGCCAGCTTTTTGACATGTGCACACACAGGCCATGCAGATGGTAGGTGCCTTGCTGGGAGTTAGTGGGACTGTAAGTTCTTTAGTTTTTAACAGGTGTTGCATGGTCCTTCAGGTACCAAGGGCTGAAAAACATCCTCCTGTGGTCTTTTGTTCTGAGACTGACAGTGGATGTAAGTTACAATTTACTCAGTGCCAGACAGTCATTCCTTCCTATTCTACCATGGTTACAGCCTCTGTATCAGCTGCAAACTTCATCTCTCAGGATTTTATCTGGCCCATGGTTAAAAACAAAACAACACATCATTGAACACTGTAAGGCAACACCCAATCCCTGCAGAATCTCTCAGGAAAAGAATTGCTTAAGGATACGGTTTTTTTTTTTTAGTTATTTTAAGACTAGTGTGCTGCTCTAACATCAATGTGCTCTAGATTGAGTTTATATTCTTCTACCTTTTTAATGAAAATTATTTTCTATCCAGTCAGCTGCTTACAGAAGCAACAAAATACTTTCATTTTAGAAGCAAAGCTTGCAATCTTATTTTAGCTTGACACACTTTCCCTAATCAAATGTTGTTGTTGTTGTTGTTGTTGTTGTTGTTATTATTATTATTATTATTATTATTATTATTATTATTATTATTACTGCTAATGCTATTAACCTTCTTTAATATTTTATTTGCCAAACTCTGTCTATTCTTGCTCTCATTTCTCAGGCAGCAGAGCCAAGCTGACAATTTATCACCATCTGGTCATCTGATCTCCCTATTTTTAATATTGGCAGAGAATTAATCTTTTACCCACCTATCTTCATATTTCTGCTGTCTCAAGACTTAATAAAAATGTAATTATTTCTCTTGTCTGTCTTAAAAGAATCAGATACAGAAGAGCAATACCTACCAATTTTAAAATCTGTCAAGTTAAGAGATTCTGTTTACCACCATCTCTGTTATTTTTGGAATGTAAAGTATGTCATCACCCCTCTGAGAAATGCATACTTAATCCTGCTCTTTAGCCAGTAYGTAACTGGATTATTTACTGAATATTTCAATCTTTTTTGCAATTTTTTTACAATTGTGCTGTTCTTCATTGATGMAAAATTGTCAGAGGATCAGAACTGGATTCTGAGGGGTCATTATATATCAGTATAATGGCTTAACCAGCAAAATATAATGAAAAGTATTTACAAGTCTTGAACTTTTAAAAACAGAATACTTTTAATGCTTCATTTTTACTTTTTGCTTTATGAACCTTGAATCTTGCTCCTATGCTTTTCTCCACCAGCTGAGAGCTAGAAATTTTATTTTGATTAGTAAAAAGTGTGGTGTTTTTATTTTAGTCATCTGATCCCAGAAGTTAGGGTTTTAAGAAACTAGATCAAGCACCAGGAAACTCATGATGATACATGAGAGCTGGCAAATATTCTACAGTGTCACCAACACTGTACGATGAGCATTATCGAAAGAAGCAGTAAGTGACAACTAGTATCACTGGCATTGCAGCATCTATTTGATGAAAACTGGGAAGAGCTGTTTTTCCTTTTAAAGTGCACCTGCAGCCTTTAGCTGGCTGGGCCCAGCATCCAGCCTGGATGCCAAACTGGRAGCCTCCCACCTCCAGCCCTTCCTTTGGCTGGTTGTTACAGGTTGTTCTGTGAGAAGTCCACTTCAATACCCAAACTGCCTTAACACCTTGGTGCTCCCAGAGCCCAGGGCAGGACTTTTGTATTTATACACTCTTCTCTGATGTGGTACTTTCCATGAAGATGCTCCACAGTGTAAACTCCTGCTGAGAGCAACTCAGAGGATCCCCACATTGTCCACAGGATCAAGCCTGTTCTAAACAACCTGCATGTGTATATTTTTTTAGAACTAAGAGAAATCTAATTGAATGTTTCTTCTCATCACCAAGCATAGTTTCCATTCTTCTTTAGCTCCTTCTCAAATGCATAATTATCTRAATATACCAAACATACTTAGCACCGACCTCATGAAGTTTAACAAAGAGGAGTTGTCAGATTCTACACATGGGATGGGTCCTGGTCAATGACAAGTTGAACATTAGTCAGTAGTGCCCTGGAAGCTAGGAGGGCCAACCCTCCTGGGGGGCATCAGGCACAGCATCACTGCTGGGCAAGGGAGGGGATTGTCCTGCTCTGCTCTGCACTGGGGCAGCCTTAGCTCAAGTTCTGGGGCAGTTTTGAGTGCCACAGTATAAACAAGACATCAAGCTATTGGAAAGCATCCAAAGGATAAAGATGGTGAAGGCCCTTGAGRGGAAGCCATTTGAGGAGTGGCTGTGGTCACTTGATCTGTTCAGCATGGTGAAGAGGAAACTGACGGGATACCACAAGGCTTGTATAGAGGTTCCATAGGAGGGGAAGTGGAGGGGCAGGCACTGATATCTTCTCTGTGGTGCCCAATGACGGGACCTGAAGGAATCGCCAGAAGCTATGTCTGAGGATGTCTAGGTTGTATATTGGACAATGGTTCTTCACCCAGAGGGTGGTTGGGCAYTGGAACAGTATCCCCAGGGAAGTGGTCACAGCACCAAGCCTAAMAGAGTTCAAGAAGTATRTGRATAGCAYTCTCAGGGTTCTTGGTGTGTCAGGAGTGGGACAGGAGTTGGACTTCAATGATCCTTGTAGATCCTTTCAACTCAGGACATTCTATGATTCTATGTTTCTGTTACTTGCTATCCCTGTCTGCTCTAGCTATTTATGTTTATATATACATATATATATATATATATATATATGTATATGTGTATATGTGTATATATATATATATATATATACACGTATTTGAAAGGAAAACTTTCAGAGTGTACCGATGAGACATGTTCCTTATTCTCAGCATTCACTTTGATGATTTAATTTCTTTTGGGCAGGGAGCATCCGGAAAGGCTCCTGCCATCAGTTACAGMATCTCTCCCTGCCAAGCCCCAGCCGCCCTGCGAGCGGCCGCTAAAAGCTCGCTTTGGGCTCCCTCTGGTGCCGACTGTCCTGCAAAAAGCCTCTCTAGCGCAGCCCTAGCCTCAGCAGCTGCAGCAGCRCTGTTGTACCGTGGGAAGCTCAGGAGTGTTCGTCACTTGGCTGTTAGCGAGTAATGAGGTCTGCGTGAAGCCTCTGCAGAGCACAGGGTAATACATCACATTCTGAAGGCTCCGATTCTGCAAAAACGTAAGTGTTCGATGCCGTCTGAAAAATCCAAGTGCCCTCTGCCATGCTCTGCCCTTGATGATGGCAAGAGCTGCCACAGGCTGTAGGGGCCTGGCTGGCCTGCAGCCCCTGCCCCACCTGCACTGGCTCTGCCTCGAGTGCAGCCCCCTCAATGCAGCCGTGCCATGGGAAAGGCACTGAGAGGCATCAAACCACAGCAGCAGCAAAGTGTGCAAAAACCGTGAGGCTAGGACTCGGAAGCAGGTGGCAGGCCTGGCTGGGCAGCCTGGCTGGGGTCTGGTGGGCCGGGGGAGTGTGGCCCCACAGAGAATTACAGAATCGATTAGGCTGGAAAAGACCTCTGTGATCATCAAGCCCAACCCGTGACCAAATATCTCCATGTCGATTAGACCATGGCACCAAGGGCCACGCCCACTGTTTCCTTAAACATCTCCAGGGGTCGTAACTCCACCTCCACCCTGGGTAATCTGTTCCAGTATCTTGTCAACTTTTCTGTGAAGGAATTCCTCCTAATGTCCAATTTAAACCTCCCTTSGTGGAGTTTAAGATTAAGTCTTCATGTCCTGTCACTATTTACYTGTGAGAAGAGGCTGACCCCCACCTGGTTACATCCTCCTGTCAGGTAGTTGTAAAGAGTGACCCTCCYCCTCTCCAGGTAAACACTCCYAGCTCCTTCAGCTGTTTCTCCTACGACTTGCACTCCAGATCCTTCACCAGCTCCGTTKTCCTTTTCTAGTCCCACTTCAGTACATCAATGTACTTTCCAAAATGAGGGCCCCAGAACTGGACACAATACCCTAGGCGTGGCTTCACCAGCACTGAACTCCCTGCCCTGGTCCTGCTGGTCACACTGTTGCTGATCCAGGCCAGGATGYCATTTCCCWTCTCGGTCATCTGGGCACACTCTGGCTCACGTTCAGCGACTGTCAACCAACATCCCAGGTCCTTTTCTGCCGGGCATCTTTCCAGCTACTCTGCCTTCCGCCTGTAACACTGCAGGGGGTTGTAGCCAAAGTGCAGGACCTGGGACTTGGASTTGTTGAACCTCAYGTTGTTGATCTCGTCCCATTRATCCATCCTGTCCACGACCCTCCGCAGGGCCTTCCTACCCTCCAGCAGATCGACACTCCGACCCAACTTGGTGTCGTCCACGAACGCCCCGCAGGGGGACGGGGACTTCGCTGCCCCCCGCGGCCGCGGCCTGCGCGGGCGGTGTGGGGACGGCGGCGGGGCTGTTGTCATGGCAGCGGGTGGCTCCGCCTGGCGCGGCCCGGCCCGGCCCAGGTGCAGCCGTGCGGCACCGCCGGGACATTTATCCGCGGCCTGGGGGCGCTGCGGCGTATCCGTGCTCCGCGCCTCGGCCTCGGCTCGGCGGGTGAGAGGGGTTGGCGGCGCGTCCGGGAGGCGGGAGGGAGGGCTGGGATACAGTCCTCAGGAAGTTTAACTCAACTTTCCGCTGAGTCCGCCGGGGGCGGGTGTCCAGGCTCGACTTTGATCCCGGCGGCCGCGCCGAGGTGAGGTGGGGGAGAGGGCTCCGGGTGGGGGGTGATGGGAGTGGTGCTGCGCCAGCGGGGACCAAGTGCGGGCCTCCCGTCCGGGAAGCCGCTGTGTGCCGGCAGTCCTGGACCTGCTCCCCGCGTTCAGCCCGCGCCTACCGCTCTCCCAGAGGTGCCAGCTGCGGCTCTTCTGTGTTTCAGAGCCTGAAGCAGGGCGCAGTTCTTCGTATGTGGGGTAAAGATGCTGTTATCTTGTGGCATGTTTGGTGTTGTCAAAAAACACCACAGTGCTGCATGCCCTGACTCTCACCAATGTTATAGTTAAAGATTGAGTTTTATCTGCTGGAGGGGGAAATAGTTGCAATTGAAGCAGAAGTCTGTCTTCTGGGACCCTGAGTGTGAGGTTACTATAGGTTGTTGGCATTCGCTGTTTCTTGTACTGTCTCCCTTTAACTCGGTGTGTCTCTCTTCAGGCCAGCATTGCCACAACAGGAAAAATGGCAGCTGTAAGGTATGAACAAGGGACAGAGTCGGGAGAAGCATACTGGTGAGTGAAGTGAACTGTGCCAGTGTGCTTTGGGATTCAGTATGCCATGTGTGGTCCGCTATCTGTAGGTTCTTAGYACTTCAGTATAACAAAGGGCATAATGATGGAGTGTTTGCAGTTTATGTAGCATACAGTGTTTATCTCCCCTCTCCCACCAATGCTGCTGTCTAAGGGGAGGGATATCTTCGAGAGAGATACAAGAAGTCTATCAAAACAGTGTAAGTAGTTAATAGGTGATTAATGAGTACAGGGTCTTGATTCTGGTTATAACAAGCTCATGGCGTTAAAGTGTGCTCTCTTTTAGAATCCAGACTGTCAAGAGACTTAAAAGAGAAGTGTCAAGGTCTCTTGTAGRGCAAGATGCTCTTCCTCTGCTTGCTTTAAAAGCCTCAAGTCTGAAGTTGCCTTTAGCTATGAGCAGTCAGAAAGGCTTATGCTCTGTGGAGTGTGTGTGTGAAGGAAAGAATTTCTTCTAGCATGTCCTCCTTTTATTCTCTTTCACCCCAATAGTCAAAGACTAATTGTAGTAGCTTGTGGCTGAGAGCTTGTTCTGTCTTGGACAACAAGTAGATGTAGAATGAGCAGCAAAACAAACTCCCTCTGAGGAAAGCATTATCTAGAATGGAATTTTTGTGTGGGAGCGCTATAGAAACAATGTAGTTGGATTCGGCTTCTGTTTTATCTTTGTGTTAAAAATTGTCTTCCTAGCTCAAAACACTTCTGTTTCTCATTCTTCTTGTGGCATATTTTAATCACAGTAGAGGATGAGGAGGTGGCATTTGGTGCACATCTTGTGCCTGCAAGGGTAACAAGTGACCTGCAGCAAAATTGCTGTTGCAGCAGCAGTAATGGGCTTTGATAAGTGAAATATTTCTGCTGTTCAGTAAGTATGAACACCCAAGTGAATATTCTGTAAGAATGGGTGAATAGAAAAATGTGAATGGCTTCACCTTTGCTTAACCTTTAGGAACAAAATGTTTGGAAATAATGGAGCTGGGAAATTAGACCTGAATTCTAAAATCATTGCATCAGACTAATTCTTCTATTGAGCCTGRTATTGACTACAGGTGGGGAAGCATCAGTACTGGTTGCTGAAAGTGTAGAAGAASCATCATCAAACTACTTGCCCAGACTGCAGAAGCCATGCTGGTGCATGAGTGTGTTGTGGAGGACAAAGAATATTTGAATCCTCAGAATTATTGCACTAACACTGCAAACATGTAGGCTGCCTCAGAACAGCATAGAAACGTCAATATTGAATTTGTGTATATAGCTGTTCCTGCCCAAGAAGCAGTGATGCCAGATGCAGAGCCTCAGAAAATACTGGGCTGTGCAGTTATACATCACAGTATTTCTGTGGAGAAGGTCGAAAAAAAACCTCTTGAATTTTTATGCTACACTTCTCTAAAATTGTCAAGTGGCCTTCAAAAAAAAAAA
>NW_026623310.1:1866945-1896273 GCF_030028575.1 Malurus melanocephalus
CAAAAACCAAACGAAAAACTGGATCGAAAGAGACCATTTTAAGAAAGTTATGGCAAGCAGCCACTACCCCAAAAAACTGCTGTTCTAGCACTAGCTCAGCTGTGGCTCTGGTCTTCCAGTTTCCGGTCTGGTATCCTGCTCTGTACAAAAACATCTCTGTGCTATGGCTTTTCCTGGTGAAAACATTAATTTTCCRGACAAGAAGTTTGCTGAAACAGCATCAATGTCACTTAGATTGTCTGAAGCCATTTTGCATATGTATGTTTCTGGCACTTCTAGAGCCTGGACTGTKGAGTCCTTAGCAGTCATGTGGACACTCTGCTTCAAAGGCCTTTATCCTACTGCTGAACACATCTGTATCTTTTGAGAGGGGAAAGGGAAAACTTTTGAGAAATAGGCTGTTAATGGAGAATAATAGATCAGCAAGAAGCCAAGGAGTTCAGCTGTGCTAACATAGGGGAGGTCTTTCTTCCCCTGGTACTGGGCCTGTGCTCTGTCTCAGGCTGCTGCTCACTGCTCACTTGACAGTTAATTTTTTTTTTTTTTTTTTAAACAACTAAGCATAGCAATATGCAGAGCTGACATCTTTATCAGTGTGTGACTTATATTGTTCCTTTGTCAGCTCTCCAACAGCAGAAGAGGCCACAGTGAAGATTGATAATGGTCGTGATGAAGATAATGGACCAGACACCTGTACCAAGTAAGCTAATGGTATACTGAATTCCTTTGCTTACCTCCAGAAGTGGAACCTGCTGAGCCAAAATAAGAAGGCAGATGGCTTGCTTAAGTAAAGAGAAGCCCAGTGAAATGCTTGATATTGACATTCTTCTAGTACATAGTGAAGACTAGTAAGTTAAGGAAGCCTCTTTATGCCTCTAGAGATGAACACAAGAAAACAAGTCCATCATAGTATGGAAAATGGGTAGTGCAAACTGCATTGATTAAGTTTTCCCAAAGGAATGAGTCTACAAGAGCACAGAAGAACAAGTTCTGGTAAGAAAATGAGGTGAATCAGTATGTGGGGATAATAATAAACATTGTGGCCCTCATCAAGACTAAGTTGTCCRGACTTGATAGTAGTTATCTCTTTTCTTGAAGTAGTTATTTCCTGGCAGCGTTTAGCTCATGTTACTCTTATAGCAAACTTAGTCAAGACAGTGGCAAGTCCTGTAACTCAAGAGTAGCAAGCCTAAGCCTGTTATCTCAGTTATTCTACATAACAGCATGTTTTTCTAGATTTCAGAAGTTGAAATTTACAAATGTATTTCACAAAAGCTTTAAACTAATTATGTAATCAAATGTGCCATGTTTGCTTCAATTGATTGAAGATGTTGGTAGGCAAAATTGGAGTCTGTAGTGTACCTAGTAGTGGTACTTGTCCATAGACTATGGAAGCTGAAGTCTTGGTGTCTGTACTACAGTTGTAGGATTGACTGAACAAAGATATAGACCAACAAACAATTAGTGTCATTACTGCAGTTTTCTTAGATATCTGACATTCATAAATACCAGGCAAACCTTCTATATATTAAGCTGCCTTCAGAAGAAGACATGGTATTATATCCTTGACTTCCAAAGGAAAAATGAGTACAACCCGAATATTTCCTTCCAGCTTAAGAATGCAAATGTTGACTGGTTAGACCTTGTACCTTAGTTTAGAGTAAGAATCTCATAATGAAAAGTGTCTGTTAATTCAGTAACCCCAGCAAGATGCTGCCTCAGCATTTTAAAGGTATCTAGCCTTGTCTTAAACTGAGTTATTGAAGTACACCAAGTGAAATGCAATGCTTAAGTTGTCCTAGAGAAAACAAGTATCTTGGACAGGATCACTGGAGTGCAACATGCATTTCTGAGCTGACAAAAACTTCTTGTAACAGTGTAAAATAAATCTATCAGTACTTTTTGTCTGGTGACTTATGGTAAGTCTTACTGTTAGCGATATGCTTGAAAAAGGTGTGTTCTTTTAAGTGTCTAAAAAAGACTTGGTGCTTACAGTRGTTAAGTGAGCTTGGGATTACTTAACAGACTGACAGTCTGTTTTTCAGACTGTCAGAACTTGAGGTTTGCAGGTTCTACACCAAAAACCTTCTACCTTAGTTCTTGGTGTAACCTAGAGAGACTTCCAGCCAGCAAGAGAGTTACATAAAAGCTTTGTTCTAAACCAGAGGGCTTCAAGCATACTAAAGAGGCAACAATATGTATTGTAACTGGAAACAGGAGCTGTAATCCTGCCAGGCTTGAWGATAACTCTCACAACTGCAAGAATTTAGCTTCAGAAACACTTTTTCTTAAAGGATATTTGGATTTTCAATCTGAGAGCCAAATTGATGTCTCCTTTTAAAAGTAGAAGTGGGATTTGTATTCCTCTACTCCAAAGGCATGGGATCTGTTAACAAGGGCTCCTCATTTTGGGTCTGCAGGAAAAAATGGTCTGATGCAATAAACTAATATATTGGACAAGATAAGAGATGTTAATCTTCTGATCTTCCTCTTGACCGATAGCTGTTATATAAACTCACTTCTTACAGCTTAGTAAGACAGTTCAAGTGTCACTGGAATTGTGACACTGAATGATYTTATGAATAAGTTCATACTGCTGTATTTYTAGGGTGTGGAAACTGATAAATACTTATTCTGTCAAGTGATCAAAGCATTGTTTTCAAGTACTCTCTTATTATTTTGTGAATGCAACTGATTAATCTGATTTTAGAGAAATCATTACTATACAGAATACTAAATCCAAAAGAATGTGAACAAAAGAATATAACAGTGCCCTTGTGGCTAATATCTGTGGTAAAATGTCACTTATCTGGATGTCAATTCTGTTCTCTTGCAGTGCAACTAGGAGAAAAATCTCCCCATTTGTGATGTCATTTGGATTCAGGTAAAAGTTTGTGCTTGCAATAATGCTGACAAGGTAAAAATAGTCCTCGTTTATGATGTAAGAACTTGGAGAGCTCCATAAGCATCAGTAACTCCAGCCTGAAAAGTACTGAAAAGTACTGAATCCCTTGTCATCCCCAGAAAAGGGAACTTAAAAAAAAAGTACTAGGATTGAAAAAAAAGTCTTAAACAGGTATTACTACAATCTCCAAGGAAAGCTAAAAGTCAGAACTATAAATGTTGTTGACTTGGATAAAACCTCTTCAATGGCTTATTCTTGGCTGGTAGCCTTTGAACAAACAGTTGGTCAGCTGTGTGTAGTCCAGGTGCTGGAACAAGGCAAGCAGTTAGAGACAGTTATTTTTAAGGGACTATATTAAGTCATGAGCGGGAGGGAAGTTGAGTAAGAAGAAAACAGCAATGATACTTGTATGCCTTGAAGCATTCAGGCTTGCACTGCTTCTTGGTAGCTGTGGAATTGTAAATTAAAGCTAAAGCTGTGTCTGAGGTAGGTGTATGGTTCTACACAGATGATGTTCTCTGTGCATATTGCTTGAAAATGCAATTGGAAACCCTCAGCTTCTAATTAAGCAAGCCTCAATCTGTGTAAGAGAGCACACTCTTGCTGGAGCAGTTTAACAATCYGGGCTTATGCTATTCAGTTGATAAATCATTTATTCCTGCCTCTCAAACTTGTATTTTTCTCTTTGCAGAGTATTTGGAGTTGTACTTATCATTGTGGACATTGTAGTTGTGATTCTGGATCTGGCTATCAGTGAGGAAAAGAAGAGTTCAGAGATTCCCGAAGCTATTTCCTTGGCAATAGCACTCTTCTTTCTCGTCGATGTTCTCCTGAGGGTATTTGTTGAAGGGTAAGACCTGGACAAAAATTAAGACCATGGGGCAAGTCTTCAAGCTAGGAAGGAAGTAAAACTTCAAACTTGAACTATATGGACATGATTTAGGCTACTTTTCTGTTCAGAAGYAATAACCATGTCTTTTCTTGGCTGTGTATGTTTGGTAGTTACCCTTCTATAGAACCCTTCTATGTTTTCAGTATAAGTGAGCATATGGAAACTACATCAGCTTTACCATAACTTACATATGTAAATCAGATGTAAGATTGTTTTCTTAGTGAGACTTCAGTGCTTAGTGTTAAGACCTACTGCAGGAGAGCTTGTTTCTAGCAGTATCTCTGTATGATGGCTCTCTTCCTGAAGATACAGTTCACTCTTTGCTGCCTATATTGGCATCTGTCTAAAACTCTCCTTGGTTTCAGCTTCAGGAGCTATTTCCAATCTAAACTGAATATTTTGGATGCGTGTATAGTGGTGGGCACTCTCTTAATTAATTTGATGTACTCCATCTTTGACCTTGAYGCAGCAGAGGAGATACCAAGGTAAGAGTGGTATGGCAGCTGGTAAGTGTGAGCTCTTTTCTTGATTATCTTCTAAGAATTTTCTTGGGCACCTCTAAGCTAGCAAGTGTGTCCAAGATCACAAATGTGACTGTGATAGTGTCACAGTACAGACCAGTGAAGGATAGACCCTTGACTTTGGTCTGTGGTTGTGCTATAGGCTGTCCCTGCCTCAAAGGCAGAGGTGATCTGAACATCCTAGTTGGGGTAACCAAAAGTGAGGCTATCGAGTGCTCTGACTCAAGCACTTTTTGGGGAAAAGGTGTGCAGCAGCTCTGATAGAGAGGAGGGTCTAAAGAAGGTCATAAAGAAAAGTTGGATTACAATAGCAAATGGAACAGCCAACAGACATAGGATCTCCATCTAATGGATCTTGAAATAAAAAGAGTWGCCAAACTGTCTTGTTTCCTTCACTTTGCTTTCCCAAAAGCCCCATGGTAATATATGCTGGATTTTTCAGGCATGCTTTGTGGAGAAAACACATGCTATTTGTGTGCATAAGCGACTTCAAGTCTTATYAACTTCTGATTTCAGTAGCTTGATAGGTATACTCATCTTAAAGTTGTAGTTCTGTATCCATCAGAAATGGATAYATCTCACAGGTTATCTGCCCTAGATTTGACTTAGAGAAACTTTCTTGCATCAACCAGGGAAATGTTGAGTTCTTAAAAAAAAAATTWAAAATCACACCCTCTCCCAAATTCAGCTGACTAATGGGCATAGGAGGAGAATGTTATTCTGGAAGAAACGAAAAAGCTCAGTTATTGGAGAATCCAGAGTTGAACAAACATTTGAATACTTGTTTTCTGTTAAAGTGCTAGCTGAAACTGGGTTTCAAAAAGTAAAACTGTCAAAGGAATAGCTTTTGCAGCCTTATTAATAAAAGGCTGTTTCCTTCTAGGTTGTGTTAGACATTTATCTAAGTTTTTAATTATGACTTCCCATTTCTTTGGCCACATTTTTCTAAAACAGCTTTCATCTTATAGCAGTATCCAGGGGATGAATTGAAGGGGATTAAAGAGAGGAGAAAGGAGCACTGTGACAGGGTAATTTGCACTGCTATCTTTGCTAGGCTATGCTAGTAGTAGGCCTGATCCTACATTGGTCCATCTGGATGTAGATCTGTATGTGTAAATTTCTTGTATTCTGACTTGTTGAAATTGATAGGAGTTTAGAATAGGTTTTTGGCTTACRTAAAGGGGACTTCACACTGCCACTCTCAGAAGACACTCATCTGGGGCCTATGATCTTACCCATTCAGTTTTTTTGGCCCTCTGTAAAGCTTCTCTTGTTAAAGGCTCTCTTAAGTTGTGTTCTGACCAAAATATTACTACCTGATTGTAGATAATACCTCAGATTTGACCAAATCCCAAATTGTGAGATGAGGTTATCTTCCCACCTAACACACCAGTAGTGTCCACAAAATCCAACTAATTTCCAGTAGCCTTATATGGGTTTGTCACTTTTTTCCTCAGTCCTTCTTCAAGAAGAAAACAGTAGTCTTAAAGCATTTGATACACCTCAGAATAATTAGAATTTGAGCAGCTTTTATGTGGATGAGAGCTTTTGTGTAACAAGTGATATTTCAGTGACAGTTCATAGAGGTAATATGCCCTGATGGAGGAGTGTGGTTTCTGTTTCTGGTCTAGCTGGATGTGTTTAGGGATGAGTTAACTGTTTCCTTGAAGTCTGACCTATAAAAAGGACATTGAGGAATGAGAGTTGGATATCAGTCTGGGAGCTAATGCTTAACTGGCTGACTTCCTTAAGGGCAGAATGCAAACTGCTTTTATCTTGAAGAGTGGCTTCTCAGAGTTGGGAGAGGGGTTATGGGGTTTTTACCCTGGTATTGGTTCATCTCATTTATTGCTAGCTCCTAGGAAGTTCTGTTTTGAAAACGGGAGAGTGATACTGAATTAGGAAGAAGCTCAGGGTAAAACTGAAACTTTCCTCCAGACTGTGTTTAACTGGAGGTTTCTCTCCCTTCATGTTGGTGTTCACCAGCATTTTTACATAAGTGGGTTGAAACCTAGAATATGCGTGTGCTGCTTAAAATGTATGCTCACATACCWCCTTAAGGAATTAAATCAGTGTTAGTTTGCCCTTGTCCCCAGGAGTGTGGGAAAATAGTTGTTCCCGTTCCACTGTTTTGATAGAACCGCTCATCTAAACTTCTTTGCTGCTTCAAAGTTCAACAGTAGTCCAAAGTTCCTCAAACCAAACCAATTGTTCAGGTTGCTTGAATGATTAAACACAGGATATATACTGATCTGTTCTCAGGTTTCTTAATCAAGCAATTATGTACTTAGCCTGTCTAGCTTCTTTTCAGTCATTTTCCAGGTGGCTACATACAYTTAAATATATAATTGAGAATAACCTTAAAGGAACAAAACTTTGGCGATAATAACATGGGTAATGTTATTGGAATTTGTTACTTTCTAGCCAGAGGTGCCTGTGGAAGTCTGAGCAAGTAGGGGATTTCCTAGTTCTGTTAGCTCTTCAGAACTTATGCTTACAAAAACTCCTTAACAGTTAACCCATGATATTCTTCAGGTATAGTATTTGTTCCAAAATCAGCTTGAGAAGTCCTAGTTCAATATATGAAACAGAGTTTTAGACTGTGAAGCACCTTTTAAATAGCTTTAACCCTTACCTCTAAGTTTAATTGTGTCTCTTTTCTTTCATGGTGTTTCTGTCATCTAGAATGGTTATTTTCCTCCGAGTTCTGAGAATTGTCATCTTGATAAGAGTATTTCGTCTGGCTTCACAAAAGAAGCAACTTGAAGTGGTGACCAGGAGGATGGTAAGTCAGCCTCTTAACATATCTAGGCTACTACTACTGTTTCCAGCTCTCTTTCTCCAGGCAGCATCAGTAGTAAGTAGCAGGGCTGATCATGGCCTATTAGTCTGCAATTGATAGTATTGCCCAAGGAGCACATCTGTTCAGTGTCCCTAACAGGGCACTGGAACTTTGCCTTCATCTTCAGTAAAGTCTTGTCATTCTCATTGTTGCTCACATAAGCAGCAGCTTGACCTGAAAGGCCGGTGTATCAAAGTGATTGCAACATTACTGTCCCAACTGCACATTTCTAGCTTAGGTGGTACATACATGTTTTCCCTCACATGGGGGAAGGTGGGAGTTCTAATGTGTCTGATGCTTTATTTTGGGTGCAAACAAAGCAATCTAGCCATTGAAGCCCTATCCACTGTAAATGCCTCTTATTCTCATCAGGGTCATTAACGTGGTACTTTAAGCTTCAAGTATGTCCTATTGCTCAGGAATAAGCAGTCTTGGTTATGGTACCCTTAACACCATTTTTTTCCCCTCAGTCTCCAAACACTCAAATAACAATGTCAGATTCGTSCTGCAGTATGCAAAGAATCCACAGTGTTCTTTTCACAAGAATAAACTTTGATAATTCAGGGTAAAAATTCTAYACAGAGCTTCTACTTACAAGGAAATAGAATAAATGTTACTCTAGGTAAGCTGTAGCAAAATGAGGCTCTGCTATGCAAGCTTAACTTGAGAGTCTAGATGGTTGAATTTTCCTAGTAACAGGCAACACTTGGTGATGTTTGGCATTTTTGAGGAAGWTTAACTCTTACTTTGTTTTTTGGTCAGGTCTCTGAAAACAAAAGGCGTTATATGAAAGATGGCTTTGACCTGGATCTCACTTATATTACTGGTTTGTGGAAACAAATGTCACTTTGCAGCATGTTACATCCTGTGAAGACTTCTTTTTCAGTTAATAAGAGCTTGTCATGAAATGCAGACAATGTTTTAGACTAATGAAATTTAGGTATGAAGTCAAACCAGGCCTACTCCTTTTCTGGGGGATTTTGAAATATGGATTCCTGGCTGACACTGTTCTCCAGAATTAGCCTTCTGGGAGAGTTGCACATGCTGTACATAATGATAGAAATTTATCTGAGGCATAGGGAACTAGTGCTGGGAAACTATTGAGTTACAGCATGTTTGCCTCTGATTCTGTGGAGACTGATGCTTGATGGGGGTTGATGCTTTGGGAAGGATTATTTGTCTTGCTCTAGCTGTGCTAAATGTGGAGGAAAATCTCCCAGAAATGGGTAGATTGTTCTTATAATTAAGGTAGGAATAAGGTATTTCATAAGGATGTTTCTCAGTCATGAAGTTCTTATGTGTGAGGGGCTTCCTTCTGTTACTTGTGGTTACTGTCTTCTCAACAGATCGAATTATTGCAATGTCATTTCCATCTTCTGGGAAGCAGTCTTTCTACAGAAACCCCATTAAGGTAAAAATCTTATCTACCAAGTTCACTGTTTCTGAAACCTGTTTCTTTTATAGGTTCCCACTAATTTACATGTGACTAGATCATGTCAGTCCTAGTTCTGCTGCCTTTGCAGGTTGGGGTGACTGATGATGTCCACTATAACATAGACTGTGCTACACAGTCTATGTTATAGTGCCTCAGCTAATCCTAGTCGGTTATATCTCATAGTATGGACACACCAGTGCTTTGATGCTCCTGTTCTTTGGGAATGCTTTGAAGAGCAAAGGGAGTTCTGTCCCAGGCTTGTAATAGTGATATGGTCTATTCATAAATAAAGTTGTTTAAAAGGTCTGCCTACGTAATGTCCTTTTCAGAGCTATGCTTCCTGATATTGTAGAAATATATATAGGGGTAGAAAGATAGCTGCAGTAGTACTTTTGTTCTAGACAAGAACCTGAGCTGTTGGGCTTGAAAGGCCTGCTGTCCAAGGGCTGTTCATGAATGCAGTTGCTGATCCCAGCTGGGGGGTGGAGAGGTTGAGGTGGCAGTGGAAATAAAGAGTAGMGCACTAACTACTCTGAACTCATTATTGCTTAGGAAGTTGCAAGATTTTTGGACACTAAACATCCAGACCACTATAAAGTCTACAATCTCTGCAGTAAGTATGTTTGGCTGCTGACTATAAAGAAATATTTGAGATACAATTTAATTTACAAGTGAAATTTGTGAAACCAGAAGCTAAGCATGCTTTAGCCAAGTTACCTCAGTTTTTTTCACTTTGATCTTTCTATTAACACTACTGTATTTTAGACACTAGTATATGCTCAGACCAGTATTTGTGTGTTACGAGCCACTTCGTTACAATGCTTCTCCCTTCCTGGCATAACTTCAGATCTTTTTCTATAGGTGAAAAAGGCTATGATCCCAAGTACTTTCACTACAGGGTGGAAAGGATCTTCATTGATGACCACAATGTCCCAGCACTGCAGTGAGTCTTGTCAAGAAATACATACATTGTAATAGTTCTATGTAGTCATTTGCTTTGATCCATTGATCTTCCTCTTATTTAGGGACATGCTGAAGTTCACTGCCAATGTCCGTGAATGGATGAGTCAAGATGAGAAGAACGTCATAGCAATTCACTGTAAAGGAGGCAAAGGTAGGATATCTTATGTGTAATCTGTGTATGCTGCAGTTCATACTTCTTTGTTATTCTTATATTTCCTTTCATATGAGTGTGGCCTTAAACCATACTGTGAGATGGTTTTACAGTGTAACTTGATAAATTCTGAAGACACYGTGATGACTAGCAAGAATATAGTACTTTGTGTTTAGTATTGCACAACCCCATTTTTAGGTAGTCTAAACTGGTTCTTAATCTAAGCTGTCATTGTGTCTCTGAAAATGTTCTTCTATAACTTTCTGGTGTTCTGGCAGCTGGGACAGGAGTCCACCAGGAGAGACTGGGGATAGGGGGCTACTGAAACTGCTATGTTTAAAAGTGTTAGGCTGTTGCTTTGGCTTTTGGTAGCCAGTCACCCATGCTGAATATTCTGCATTGTAATATAGCTCTAACAATCTGTTGTTTAGGTTGGAAAAAGACTTCTAAGATCAAGTTCAACCATTAATCCAGTACTACCAGGTCTACCACTAAAGCCTGTCTTTCAATGCCACATCTTTACATCTAAATACCTCCAGGAGGGGTGATTCAACCACTTCCCAGGGCAACCCATGCCAGTGCAACCCAGTTGGAGATGTAATTTTTCTTAACATCCGATCTCAATCTTCCTTGGGGCAACATGAGGCCATTTCTTCTCTTCCTATTGCTTGTTACTTGATGGAAGAAACTGACCCCACCTCTTTATGGCAAAAAGGTCTTATCTGAGCCTCTTTTTCTCTAAATGCTCCCTGCTCTCTCAGGTGCTCCTTGTAAGAGTTGTGCTCCAGACCCTTCCCCAGCTCTGTTGCCCTTCTCTGGACACACCCCAGCATCTCAATGTCTTTATTTCAGTGAGGGGCCCAAAACTTAATGCAGGATTCAAGATACAGCCTCTCCAGTGACAAGCAGAGAGGGACAATCACTGCGCTGGTCCTGCTAGCCACTATTGCTGATACAGGCCAGGATGTCATTGGCGTTCTTGACCACCTGAGCACACTCTAGCTCATGTTCARCTGCTGTCAGCCAGCACACTAATGTCCATTTCTAGTGGACTGCTTTTCAGACAGCTTTTCCTGAGCCTGTAGGGCCTGGGATTACTGTGACGCAAGTGCAGGTCCCAGYCCTTCACTTTATTGAACCTCATGCAGTTGGTCTTGGCCCATTGATCCAGGCTGTCCAGATCCTTCTGCAGAGCCCTCCTGCCCTCCAGCAGATCAACATTCCCACCCAGCTTGGTGTCCTCTTCAAACTGGTGGAGGATGCACTTAATTCCCTTGTTCAGGTTGTTAGTAAAGACATTAAATGGAACTGGTCCCAACACCGAGCCCTGGAAACACCACTGGTGACCAGCTACCAACTGAAGCTAACTCCATTCACCACCACTCTCTGGGCTTGGGCATCCAGACAAGTTTTTACCTAGTGAAGAGTGCGCCTGTCTAAGACAYGAGCAGCCAGTTTCTCCAGGAGAACACTGTGGGAAATGGTGTCAAAGGCTTTACTAAAACCCAAGTAGACAATAACCACAGCCTTTCCCTCATTCATTGAGTGGACCACCATCTCATAGAAGGAATTCATGTTGATTGAGCAGGACCTGCCCTTTATAAACCCATATTGGGTTTATAGCTGGGCCTGATCCCCTGCTTGTCTGTGTGTTGTGTGATACCACTCAAGAATATCTGCTCCATAACCTTGCCCCCCTAGAATGTTCTAGGTACTGCTGGATCTTAAATCAAGAGACGCATAGTGTTAGGTGTTAGGGTACAATGAAGCTTTATGGAAACAAGATAGTGAAAGCTACCAAATGTATGAGCTAAGCTGCAGGTGCTGTCTGCAACCAAGAGTAGTGTGGGAGCTATTGAAATCCATAAATAACTGCAAGTAAGCCAAATTTCCCTGCCAAACATCTGCCACATCTTTAGCCATCCACTGTTTCTACTGCCAATACTTGGCTTAAAGTAGGTGGTTACTTAACATTAAATAGTTGCCCCCAGGTGGAGCTCTTCTTTAAAAGGTTTTGCAAAACTGAATGTTGAAACTACYTGCAGGTCAAAATCGGCATGAAGAACAAGTGTAGGGAGGGTGACTTGATGTCTGAGATTTTAAATTAAAAACTGAAACTATATAGACATCTTCATGCTAGCAGAGTTGATGGCTTCTTAGTGTGGGAAAACAACTGGGGCAGAGAAACAACTTTTGAGACTTGTACAGCATTGGGAAGTGCCAGTTTATAGCCTCATTTAGTAGAGTGGTTCTATTCCCTGCTGAATGGAGTATGCAGATACTGACCACCTGCCTAAGTGTATCTAGTCATGAAAATGTGGGGACAAGGAACAAGATGACAAATTATAGTATTCTGTCTTTAACTCATTCTTCTCAGAAATACAGGTATTTGACTGTCACTTAACTCTTGATATAGATGAGGAAGCAGGAGATGACTTCAACAAAAATAATCCCAACAAAAATAATTCCAAATATTTTTGACCTGCTGTAATTCAACTTCCATTGTATGTCTAATACAGGCAGGACTGGAACAATGGTCTGTACCTGGCTCATAGATAGTGACCAGTTTGAGAGTGCAAAGGTAAAAACTGCTGTTTATTTTTTGATTTGTTTACTATTCAAAATGCCCTTTTAAGATCTACTGAATTGGTGAAATGCCCTCATACTCTGCAAAAATTCTATACTAGAAAAAGGATTCTCTGAAAAATCTGATTTTTAAAAAGTACATGCAAGTCTTGCTACTGTGTAAATTCTGATGGTGGCTGTTCTTGATCTGAAAGAAGTGGGAAAATAGCATTTAACAGGTTACCATCTTGAAGCATTCTTTTTGGAGGAATCATGGGTCTGGGGCCTTGAGCAACAGCTTAAGTTGGTGGTGACTTATAGGTAAACTCCTCTATAGATAGTATCGCTGGTTTTAAGTAACTTTAAGCAATTCTTTTTCCCCAATCTCCATCCAAGTAGTTTGAAGAATCAAGAATTTTCTAGTATTGACAGCCAGCATTACAAAAGGAAGCCGTTCTAGGGAAGGGGAGAAGGATCAAGTCCCAGCCAGGACAGGTGCTTATGCTGCCTTAGTATCCATGGTCTGATATATCAGCTGGAAACTTGGTATGCAGAAGGCCCAGGACACTCGAGGTAGTCTGGGCAGACTGTGTATCTGTTTAATCACTTGTTTTCCTCTGAGTTTGGTTTGTGAAGATATGAACTAATGTTCAGCTTGGTCTCCCACAGACTGCTTGAGAAATATAGATAGTGCTTGAAAGTCATATTGCTTGAAAGTCTTATTGCTCTTCTTCACTCTTTCATGGATGAGAGATTTGTGTATATGACTTCCTAGTTAGTACTTTCTTCTTGTAGTTAAAAGTCTACTTCAGAAGGCAGCAAAACAGCTATTGTATATTTTCACATGCATTCCTTTACTAGACTTGAGTAGTGTAGTTCTAATTTACTGTCCACTCCTCAGGAAGGGCAGTGGTGGTGGGATGCATAGCTTAACTCTTGAAATTATCTTCCTATGTAGGAAAGTTTAGACTACTTTGGGGAGAGAAGAACTGATAGAAGCACAAGTACCAAGTTTCAAGGAGTTGAAACTCCTTCCCAGGTAGGCTTGAGCAGGTACAGTATCAGGAGAGAAACCAACACTAACCTTGTGAGTGCTTATGCTACCTCACCTCCCCTGCCTTGTTTCAGAGATGTGGGTTCCTATTACTTGCTTAACTCCTTATCTTGCATCTTCTGTAGACTGCATTTGCTGGGAAATACTACAGAAGTTTGTGCCTCAGACCACAGTTTTGGGCTTTGCTCATCTTGATTTACTGTTCTGTGTGGTGTGGAGTTGTGAAGTGAATCTGGTGACAGGGATACTTATTATTGCTAGTATAAAATACAAATACAGCTGTTCTTCAGTAAAATGAAAGTGTCTTGTTTGTTTAAGCATTCAGCCTCTTAAAACCACAATATAAAAACTCCTCACTTCTTGCTGAATTAAAAATTACAGAATTCTTCTTAAAATATGGAATTTAAATGCTGATTTAAAATGTAGATGTTGGATTTGTCTAGAAGATTTTTGAACTGGGGAAGAGAACAATTGTCTTTCTTCTTAGCTTTGGAATTTGAAGAGCTAAAAACTTGGAGTAGAAGATCTATTTATATCTTAYTTCTGCTTAGAATTAATCTGTGTGGGGTACAGAAACTGCCTAATATGTCTGTGTTTTTTGCATTACAGAGTAGGTATGTTGGGTATTATGAGATCCTGAAAAACAAGTATAACTTGACACTTCCACCAGAGAGACAACTCAAAATAAAAAATCTCAAAATCCACACTATACATGGTAAGAACTCTTGTATTTGGACAATCCTCTATCTAGTAATGGCTTCTTATTACAGACAGATGGTAACTGTCACTCTTGCTAAACCTATGATAGGAATGTAGACTTACCGGAATTGGAGAATTTAAATGACACAGAACACAATGAAGACTATTTTGGAGTGAGTTGCTCTGTATTATGTAAATTTCTGGATGTCTGGCCAAATGATTGCTCACGTACAACCTGCTTTATTTTTGAAGGGCAATCACTTTTCAAGTGAGACTAACTCCCCAGGTGTAGCTGGATTCACTAATGTTTCTTGTACATCCCTGTTTCAGTACATGGGTACTGGTGGTCTTGATTGATGRCTGGAAGTTCATCACTCCTTGTTCATCACACCTTGTTCAAACTGCTGTTATAGTTTAGGCAGTGGAACTAGATTCCACATTAGCCTGTTCCCCTACTGGGAATCACTGTTACTTCAAAATAGAATTTTTAGCCACTGAATCCTGGCTTACCTTTAGCATTTGAGTTCTCTAGAATCATTTCTTTCTGGAAAGAAAGCACTTTTGAATGGGATTGCATTGGTTTTCATGACCACTTATGCTTCCAGCTAACCTATGTTGCTCTGGTATAATGCAACACTTTGTTCCTAGGAATTGGGAAAGGCAATGGAATTGATATGAAGGTGCAGATAATAACAAGGAAGCAAGTTGTACTACAATGTGTATGTGCCAATCAAAAAAACTGCAAGGTGAGTACTATGAAGGCACATGAATTGAGTCACAGAAGCTGAAAGCTGACTAATAGGTCAGAAATGTTTTAGTTTTATGCCCAATATTCAAATTCTATGCAATCTAACTAAATGGATGATGTAAATTCCAAGAGAATGAAAAAGCTGAACTTTGCTAAATCCTAGGAAAAGTAGTGGTAAGATAATGAAAGTTTTCCCTGGGACTCACATAATGCAAATAGTTCACCCTGTCCTGAGTAGCTTAAACTGCTGGCTATTATTCTAGCACTGCTATTCTGTTAGTGTACTACTAAGAATGAGTAGTTAGGTGTTGCCATGAGTTGGTCCCTTGTCTCGTTACAGAAATGTTCATAAAACAATAACTTTATTCTGTTCTCCAGCACTTCTTTGATTCTGAAAGGGACTGTGTAGTCATTGGCTTGGAAGACTGCCCTGTGCTAAGTGGYGATGTGAAAATCAGATTTGAATCAGATTCTGTAAGTATAGCAGTGATGACCTTCACTTGGGTATGGGGAGAGGCTGCAGTGCAAACTGCAGTGGGACCTGCCTGGCTGGGCAGTGTGGGGCAGGATCTGTTCCTTCCCAGTGACTCCTGCTGCAGTGAGGGATGCAGCAAGTGATGTAGCATCAGCCTAGGCAGAAAGGGGAATCACCTGGATGTTCAAACAGCAGTACACCCAAGATACAGTTGGGTACCTGTGGCTCCTAACCATGGGGCTCTTACCTCATTGTATTAAGTGACTTGATACTGAAATAATTGCAGAGAAAATAGTGATCTGTGTGTGATATTAGGCTCTTCAAGTGTATTGACTGTGGCACTGTAGCTTTGTAGATCAAATTAGTGAAGACAGGTATTATTTGCTCTAAATAAGGAAGTTCTGTTATGTAACACAGTTCTTAAATGAGGTATTTGTGTTTAGAATCTCCCGAAAGGCTATGATGGCTGCCCGTTCTTTTTCTGGTTCAACACTTCCTTTATTGAAAACAACAGGTAAGTGATTATAGTGAATGCCTTCAGACACTAATTTCTGGTCTCTGAACAGAGCTGAAAGATGAAGTAAAACAGGCCTGATCAGCCAGCTAACTTCCATATGGGTACTGGTCTTAGACCCTCAACTGTAACTTGTGAGCTGGCAGTTTCTTGCACTGTGCCAAATATTGTAGACATAGGGGGGTTTTTAATCTTAATTTAAACCATTGGATTATTTCTTCAGTTCTCTCTAACCTTTGTTAATAAATTTGAATTAAAAAATGTAATGCTGACTATTCAAATTTGCCATCCTCTTTAGTATGACTGCCTGAGAGGCAGAAACTCACCCAGTAGCCTAGCAGGCAAAAATGAAGACCACAATTAAAGGTACTGATGCTTGGCATCACAAAGAAAGGCCTTCTTACAGCTTCTCATGCGTTTGATAAAGTTAGAAATTACTGTGATTTTGCTTGCTGAGACTAGAACTCCTGGAGAAGCTCCAGTTGGTGAAAGTTTTGCTTGTCTACCTTGCTTGGGGAGTGATGTAGAAATGCAGAGACAGGAGAGCCTTATCTTTGGTCTGCCTTGTTTGACAGATTTAGATAGAAGAAGAGTGAACTTGGCATGAGATATAATTGCTGTGTTCTCCATAACTGGAACAGGAAGAAAACAATTTTTACTTAACTGATCCTGTTAGAGCCTGAGGAGAGACAGCCATGACTCTGTAACAGTTAAGATAATATGCTGAGCCAGCAGTACAATCTGCAATCTAAATGCAGATGTGTGGTTAGACCAAGACAGTGCCAGCAGAAATGTACATCTGCTTTCTGATAGCCCTGCAACATTGGCGTCTTGAGGGTTTTGCTGAAGGGCTTTGTTTCCTCCAGAACTATGGAGGATGCCCCACCAAGCTACCTTTTCTCCATTTCTGCCAAGGCCTTCTGGTAGACCTGAAGTGGACTAGGTCTGATCAGAAGTGAAAGAGCTGCTAAGGCAATTCTTCTGTCTCAGTATCTCCAATTCAGACATGGCTTATGTGCAAGTGCTTTGCCAGTGCTTAATTGATAACTGATATGAATTTGGTAAACATTAAAATTGGAGAACATGTCTGATGAGGTTGAGTACTGAAACAAATCTTTGCCTTTGGGAAGGYTGGTTATTAAATTCCTGGAACTTGCATCATGTCAGGAGACCTTGAGCTGAATGCAGCATGAATTTCACTGTGGGGCTCGGGAACCAAGCCACAAACCTATCGGTTGACTTTGTTTCTCAGACTACATAAGATGCAAAGCATTGTTCAGGCTTGGCTGATTTCTGTTTGAATTCAAGGTCTGGAGCTGTATTTAATATTCTAGGGCTGAGCTAGATCTCTCAGCTGGCTGAAAGGAAAAGCATGTTTAAGCCTGTAAGATATGCTACTGAATTTTGTCTTTCAGACTCTACCTTCCCAGGAATGAGCTGGATAACCCTCACAAGTCTAAAACATGGAAAGTCTATAGTGAGACGTTTGCTGTGGAGGTGAACTTTATTGATCCATAAGGGAAATCTGAAAGAAGGGAAACATGTAAAATTAATCTCTTTCCTGGAGAATGTCTTGCTGTTTCAGTATAAAGGGAATGTCACTTGGATGTAGTTAATGTATTTCTGTGTAGATACAATTTCTCAAATAAAGTTACATGAAGTTCTGTTGTGCAGGGCAACAATACTCTGAAGAGTTATTTAGCGTCAGTTGACTGTCACATCATGGGCTGTTGGATCCTTGGAGTTTAGATATCTCTGCATACAGGTAATTCCTGTTTGAGTAATCTAAGACAATTACCTGTCTTTAAGCATGAGCATTAGCATTATGGTGGGTGAAGATCAGCTGTCTGCATGAGACTGRAAAAATCTGACATGCCTCCTTCAGCATTGGAGTTTTCCACAGATCAGTAGAATGGGAATTTTGAGGGAGAYGTAATTATCTTACTGTGTAGGATTACTGCTTCTTTAGCAGAAGCCTTGGCATTGAACTGCTCTTTTATCAGGAAGCAGTGATGTCAGGCTTTGAGCAACACATGGCCTGGGAGCTGCTGTAACTCCCCTCAAAGGGCTGTGATGGCCACTTGCCCTAAGGCTTAAGTATAGCTGCCATCAGATCCTGAGCATTCCARTTGCCTGGGATCAGTTAGTGTGGCTGCCTCAATACCTGCATGTGAGTGGTTTGATCTGATTTGAGAAAAGAATGCAAATTTGAGCACTGTGATTTGAGCAAATAGTGCARATGCTCACTGGCCCCTCTTGAGCTATACTAAGACCTGTAATGCACAAACTTCCAGGATGCTTATTCTTCTTCCAACTATTCTCAGCATTGTAGCTCTTCTGTGGAGACTGTATCTTCATATATGTGAAACATGTTAAGGTGTTAGCTTCATTAGTCTTTTTGTTGTTAGGAATCAAAAAGTAGAAGGCAAGCAACATAGCTTTCCAGTTAATATAGTAAGCAGGGAGGTCAATTACCTTTCCTGTGCTTACTTGAAGGTAGYGGTGTGGTGTACTATGAAGTATACCATGTGTGGGCTCAACTTTTGCTATTGCTCTATATTTACCTAATATTCAGGAGCTGGGCTCAYGAAAGCTGCTTCTATCAGCACTGTACTTCAAGTGTGGAGGCTGAAGCCAGTTTTGAAAGACTAACACTGTCACACCAATTGTTTATAGTTCTAGGTGCAGGACAGAATGTGCCTGGGTCACTTAAATACATGAAGTCCAAGTTCCTGTGCAAAACAATCCCAGATAGAGCTGGCTCATCCAATCTCATTCAGTTCTGTCTCCACAGATAGGATTTTTTTATGCAATACTTAATCTTGTAGCTGCTTTTTTTTTTCTTCCAGGCTGGAATTTCCCTTATTCCAAGTTGTACTTGTTACATCTTGTCCTGCCCCTGTAAGCCTCTGCAAAGAGCCTAGCTCTATCCCCWTTGGGCATTCTATTTGCTCATGAATGATGCAAATGTAGACTCTTCAGCTTTCTATAAGGGGTGAACAAACTATTTTCGTTGCCCTCGGCTTGACTTGCTCCTATATGTCAACACCTTTCTTGTGGTGGGGAACATGGAACTGGATGTGGTCTTCTGTGTCTGCTCTAACAGATGTGAGAGGTACGAGCAGAGGGTCACAACTGTCTTACCTGCTGGCTCCGGAGCCTGCTTTAGCASCTTAGCCTTTACTGCAAGGGTGTGCTGGCTCATGTTCAATTCCTGTGATGCCATTCCCCAAACTTTAGTGTTGCTATGGAGCCAACTGCCCCTCAAGGTTAAGTGGTGCTGGCAAAGTTAATGCAAGACCCACCTCTGTGGCCTGAGAAAAGGAAGTAATACCCACTCACACAGATGTGAGACACTAGAGGGCAAAAGGGCGAGCAGGCATTTTGTAAGGCCTCAGTATCCACATAAATGTGGCTAGGGGCTAAAAGAGGATGCCCTTTAATTGCAGCTAGAAGTGGCTGATGACCAAGTTCATTTTGGCTTAGCTCAGGCAATTGGATATCACTGTCCTAGGATGCCCTTTTTCATGGCAGGGCACTTAAGGTGACCCATCTTCCTGCACATGGAGTAAGCCAGTTTTCTCAGATAACAGCAGCAAGTCGGATTTTTCCAGCTGAAGCACATGCTGTTAAGTAAAAACTATTGTRTAAGCAAGAATGAGGAACTGAATAGCTGTACAAGGGCTATACCACGTTTCTCTTGGGAGATCCAATCATCACTGCTTAGAAGATGGTAACAATAGGCCCTGCACTCCGTGTTGCATTGATCTTCACAGGATAGTGGAGACTCATCCCTTACATATGTGGAATTTAAGTGACCTAAGCTGGAAATAAGTCTSTATCATGGTAATCTAGAAACTTGGAATTTGAGGTAATACAAGAACTGACTTTGGTACTAACAAAGCAACAGGCCAAGTGTTCAGCTATGGGCTTCATTTTCCATATATGTAAAATCAGCAATTTCACAGTGCCTTGCTCCACCTACCCCCTTCCCTTGTGTTTTGAGGGCTTCATGTGTTCATTGATAGTATAGTCTTTAATTTCAGAGARGTAGTGATGCTGAATTCAACCTCTCTTTGTTTCTCAGCTAGCTTGTTAAATGGCATGAATAATCACCAGGAACTCAGTTAATCAAATGAAACTTTATTTCTGTGAATTCCTATACCAACATTATGAAGTTTTTAGCTGGACAGCTGATACATGTGTACAGCTTAAGCAGCTCTGAATGGAAAAATTACTGCTTACATTAACTTCAGAAGGTAAACTCTCAAAAATGCCACCAGCTTCTTGCTATAGGTTGTTTTAAATATCCTGCTTCTCTTGAAGCTTCAACTTTTGTATTAAAAACTGCAACCATGAGCTTTAAAAAATGAAAGCAAAGACAAATCTAAGAAATAGATTGAAGTATTTTGCTGATGTGGAGTCAGTCGTCACCTTTTAATGACTACTAGAAACATGTACAAATATACTATTTCTCTTAGCTAGACAACTTTGAAAAGACGGGAAGTCTAACAACTCTTAAAGCCTCATCCTCCTCCCTGAATGATTTAAACATTTGATATAAATTCCTTTTCAAGTACTGGCAGTGYAGAGTATTGCTGCCCCTTGTGTGTACCAGTCAATCAAAGTGAATTGGTATAATAGACACTGAAGATTCTTCACCTATGCCCTGCYTTAACTGCCTTTTCTCATGGTGTGTGAAAGGGGGATCAATTGTTCCTTCTGCACTTGGAGGCTGAGGAGCAAGATTTTGTGGAACTGCAGCAACAACCTACCATCAAAGAGTCTGCAACAATGCAAGGAATGAGCCAGTTTAAGTGCACTCTGATTCTACTGCAAGAGATTGCAGGTATTGAGGTGATTTCATCTACACTCAAAGTTTGTTTTTGTTTATGGGATCTGGAAGGGAAGCTGTACTATGCAAAACTAGGCTGTTCCAACTCATTTGAATGTTATCTGTCACTGACAAATGTGGTTGCTGTGACAAGTTGCTACTCTCTATGTAGCTGTGATGATCTTAGTGGGTCAAAGTCCTCTGTCTGTGCCCCCCATACTGGGAGGTTGCACTTGCAGCATCCAGGCAGCATCTCTGTACAACTACAGGCCAAGTTTGTGCCGTTCTAAGACCTGCTTTGACTTATTCAAGGATAAGGCAGTAGCTGCTTCCTACAAGGCAGAGCATGTTTACAAGAATATTCTACTTGAAGAACAAAAATGGCATTGGGAAAGAGGTGTCACTGCATCATTTTGGGTAATACTGACKAACTGCATATTTAATCAAGTAATATGACCAGGCGGGCATGCCCTCCAGGCCTGAACGTGATACAGGCTTTCCAGTCATATGAGCTTTTTTCACTCAGCTGAAGAGGCACAGCAARTGCCAAGACTCCAGTCCCAAAAAGACTCTGCTACGCTAGAGACCATGGTGTCAATTGCCTTTACCAACTCAGTTCTGGCTTTCTGTTCCTCTTCAGCTTCCTGTCCTTCCAGCATGTGGCCTCATTCATGCCAAGGTGACTTAGGCAAGAACCTGCACAAAGTTACAATTCTGTGCTCAAAGCCAGCAGCTATTTCCAGCAGCGTCCCTTATGTTAAGTGGTGCTTAGCATACTCCATTTAGAAAATAATAAAATCCTGCATAGCCTCCTTATTGTTACTGTGCTTCTTTTATCAAAAATGCAGGCATATCTCAGGCTCTGAGTCATAGAAGGTAGGGGATGAACGTTTCCTATTTTTAATCGGTTAGCAAATTTTTAACTTCAAACCCATTCACTAGGATAGTGTATGTAAGTCAGACACCCTCTGCCATGATCTTGGCAAGTCATAGAGCAGCAAAGAGGTGGAGAAGGACATGGCCTAGCTGGAGAAGGAAAGGTCTCCCTAGGTGAGGGATATGTCCAAGTAATCTATAATCAACAAGATTAGATAAGACTGATGTTATTTTGAGTCAGACACCGGCAACAACTGCAAAAGGTCAGCACTGCAGCAGTTTTAAAACCAGTGCTTTGCCATAGACAAATCACAACCTACTGTTGCATATTACATTAAACCCTACAGGTCAACGTAAATCTTTTTAGCACCATTACAGGTCAGGAAAGACATTTATGATGTGCAATGTACCTAGTGCAGAATGTGTAAGATGGAGATAGTTCTGCTTCTGCAATTCAAGCGACATGTAAACACCTCCATCAAATCACCTGTTTTTAAAAAAATTACAAATCCTAGACAGGAGCTGAGTTCCTAAAATTAGGTCACTGATTTGGTTCTGCTCAGACCATCATGTGATCTATGTGTTTTTCATCATTTATTTAAATGACCCTTAAACAATCTCTTGTTCTTCATCTGCTAKAAGGTATCAGTAAGAATCTATTTGTTTCATCATAAGTTTCCGGCTATATTCGTAGGCAAGGAACAGTGCCCCATTGGCCACAAATGCACGGATCATAGTTGGTGTTAGTCCAGAATACAAGGCAAGTACACCTGGAAATGAAACCAGAGCCAGTTAGCAATTTATTTAAGTGGCTTTCTGCCTCAACCACTGTGGTCTTACCTATGAARGATACTGAAGCACTGCTTTTGCTTAGAGGAACATGAACAAAGAGAGCTGAACTCACTGGTGTAACTACTGACTGCAGTGTTACTGGATACTGATATATAAGAGCATCTAATGTTGTAACAGGAGTTTAACCATGTAAGGGCTTATATTAAATGCTTATTTCAGGTATGACCATGTCTTGTTCACCCAAGATACACGTGACAGTGGCTGTACCACAATTGGCAAGGGGGCAGCAGGACTATGTTAGAGCTGTGCCCCAAGTCTGATGAGTATCTTACCCACCACTGGGGCCAGGAATCATAGCTTACTGCCAAGTATATTCTTAGACCCTCTTCCAAAGTGCCTGACACAGGCCTTTTCCAGAGAGGAGATGCTGAGGTAGATRCCTCAAGATGCCAGGCTCAATAGGGCTGTTTGATAAATCAATCCTCAGCCATATATTAACTTCTAGAGGTGAAGAAAACTGCATGGAACTTATTCGTTCCTTCAGTTCTCATGTATAGACTTGGTCATGAGTAATGGAGCCCATTTCTTTATCTGCTTTTAATGCACAGTAAGCTTCTGTTAGCTTTAAGTGAATCATCTGAACAAAGAGGGAGGATAGATGCAGCAGGTCTCAGTTTCTAGATTCTAGGCTTTCTAGACTAAATGAAATAGATACTTATTTGCTAGAAACAGTTATTGCCTGTTTTTAACAAATTACTGGACTAGATTTCTTAAGCGACTTTGGGTGTTTGAGTATACAGATTTCAGTCTGCAGCCCTATAGCTTCAGGTGATGTGCTTGCATACTCACCTTCAGTTCTCACAACAGTTACAAACGTTCCCATAAAGCCTGTCTGTTTTCCAGCCATTGAAAGAACCTGAATCCTAGATTTGACACAGTCCACAGGATACACAGCAATCCACAGACAGCTGCCTCCAAAACCTCCACTTASTAACAAAGGAATGGGACCTAAAAGTTAAGAAATATACTTTTATACACATCACAACACAAATATATATACACATCACACAAATATAACATTATTTAATCTATGGGAGTCAAAGAGAACAGAGGAACCTGCTCCCCCACTAACCTTTAAGTTAATTTCAAGCCACTGGGTAAGTGCAAATCTTAATTAGAAACACAGAAGTTGTAAAGAGTGCCTCTTGGATTATTGGCTATGCTAAGAAGGTATAACTCAGAATTCAGTTTTGACTGTATTAACTAAATTAACTTCTTTAACATTTGTATTCACTTTCCAAGGTTAATTGTGAAGTGGTTTAGAGTAACATCATATAGTGTTACTGATCACATATACAGTTTTGTTTGGCAAAGTTTTGTGATCAGTCATTATTTTCATGAGGCATCCTGATTTTGTTTCATATCAATTGTTTGTAAACATTTTGTAACAAGTGAGTCCAGAATGCATGCAGCTGAAATCCTGACTCAAAGCAAGACAAAGTATTACTGTTCAGTCTTTCAACAGGAGACAATCTTTATTCTGGCATCACCACATTTTTTTCATTTCTAATGTTCAACCTCAGTGTTTTCTTATGATCATTGTAATTACATCTAATGGCCAGCATACATTTCAGCATATACTTGAACATGCTGTTTAAGAGAATGCAGCTAAATACTCCGATACTTTAACTGGTAGCTGAAATGAAATAGTTCAGAGTTGAGTTACACTGTAGGGTCAGGTATTTCAGCAGTTTCGTAGTGTTAGCTCACAGCACTCATTCTGCATTTATAATACATCCTGCTTCATTGGAAAGTGGCTATTTCAATAATKCATTACTGTGTATACACAAAATGCAGACTTCCATATGTATGTATAGTATGCCTAGTTCCCTTCATTTTGCATGTATTTTACAACTGCTGTGCATCATTAGTATGTCTTCGGGGAAGATATGCCCCCCTTTATGTCCCACATGACAGCATGCTAAAGCCCACCTGTAAAAAAAGGCACCATACCTAATTCATCTTTTGATCTCCCAGAGGCAAAGAATGTCCGGCTCAGTTCATACCCTCCAAAGAAGAAGAAATAGCCTGGGACTTCCCGCAGCAAAGTGCTTGACAGGCCACGATAAAATCCCAAGGGACCATCCTTTTGGATGACACCTTTCACCACTGACCAAACTGTACTGAGAGAGGTTGATCCAGTTAGTGATAATAGCCAGGTAACAAGAGGTTGCAGAACAATAGGCAACTGCAGCAACCATTAAGGGTGAGACCTGCTGTGCAAACAATTGAATTAATGTAAGATTTAGAGCAAGATTCTCCTGGGAGTCCTTCACTGGCATCCAGCTTTACTAGTAGCTGGAAGGTCTGCAGGCTGTGACCCTSTCAGCCACAACTCTTCCATGGTTAACAGAGCACTATAARTGTGTCACTGAGCCAATACAAGATTTGAAGAAATAATACACAAGAAAGGGTTTCAGAGATACTGAGYAGGGTGTATACTTACTTATGGCCCTGGATTATCTTTCCTGACAACTGCATTTCATGCATGGCCTGTAGCCGGCACTTCACCAGCTCTGTGGGACAGAGGACAAGGGTGGCAAAGGCAGAGGCAAAGGAGCCTGCAGCAGCATTCTGTAGATCACTGCAAGAAAGAAACTGCAGAAGGTATTTGGGCACTGACCTTTGGTGCAATGGAGCCACTGCACCAGCAGTCAGTTTCTTGAACCTGTACTCTAAATAGCATCAAGAAAAACTGACAGTCTTGAGGGAAAGATTTTCAAGGGCAAAGAGCAGGAACTTGAACTAGGGGGAGGAAAACCTAGCTCATCCCATTGTCTTATACAACTCAAAGACACCCGTTTTGATACCAAAGAGTTATATTGCAACCTCTACCCGTTCTGCTATATTTCAGTGATTGCAGCAGAATAAAAGCCAAGAAGGGGAGGATTTGATAGTGTTTTTTAAAAAAAACTTGTTTTACTGGGCAACTTTTAGTTACTAGTTACTTCCTCAGAGAGATTAGGAGCAATAATCACCTCATATAGATAGATGTCAGTATTTTCAAATTTGCCTTACCACTGTTGATAAAGGCTTTCAGTGGAAGATGCTAGAAAACTGAAAGTAGGCACAATGGAACAATGTAATCTTTGTATGGATGCGCTGTCATGAATGCAACCGTGTGAATCAGACACACCACAACCATAAACCACACTACCAAACAAGACAGCACTGTCATCTGCAAAGACTCAGTGTTCCAAAACTGGGGCTTACTTTGTGATGATTTTACACATACCACAAATTCTGGGTTGCTAAGCTGCCAGGACTCAAAAGGCTGATACTCCAGGGCCATATTGCTTTGTGCTGCATTTTAAACATGCTCCTACAAACATTGGTGTGTTTGACAGGAGCTGCACAGTAGCACAGAAGTGGAGCTTCTCTTTCAGAACCTGGGAAGTCAGCACAGAGACTGATCTCATTGCACAGAAATTCTTTCCATTCAAGGGAGATGTTTCCCCTGTGCTCAGCAATTTGATACATCTATAGTAACAGAGATTAMAGCTACAACTTTTCACCTTGAAGCATCACGGGGCTTGAATTGTGACATGAAGCAAAGCTCATGACATTCAGGTACGGCAGTACTAAAAACTGCCRAAGTGGAGGAAATCAGTAACTGCCTGCAGAGCAGCAAATAAAATTTAGCACTTCTCTTTCCATTTTGTTGTGTTACTTTAGACTTTAGCATGGAATTAAATCTGTTTGGTTGGACTAAATGTATGTTAAAAGATAAGCAGAATTGTTTCTCTCTTCATTTGTTTTCTTTGTGACTTATGCACCAGTRGCACATATTCCTTTAAATGAAAAATGCTTTATAGCTTGTCCTTGTTTTGCCAGGCTTCATACACTGACCAGGGTATCCCTAACCACAAACCGGCTAGACAAGCTTGTTCCCAAGCCATTCGAAGGTATGGCTGAAAAGGTAACTTAAAACCAAAATATTGTAGCTGGTTTTGAGAAAACTCAAATATAAATTAATGAAGAAGTGAGAAGCATTTGCTTATACATGGGAAGGAAAAATGATCACGTTCACCTCAGTTGTCAGTGGATGCATTTTCTTCTTCAGGCTAAGATAACATGACAGTTTTTGAAATAGCAGGGCAATGAAGGTAATTTTAGTTTTTTACTTGTCATGTCTGGAAGTTAGCCACCTCGTCAGGGCTGCTTCCCTTCCCTCCCCTACAGCACACTACAAGGGCTGCTTGACATTTCCACAGATAGAATGGGTGGAGCTGTCCTRGACAGACCACACGTCCTCATCAGGCCACCACTGAAGACCATGTCAATACAATTCTCTCTCTTATATGTACCTCATAAAGTGTCCCCCACAATGATCCAGATGAAGAGAAAAAGGAAACAGTACCAAGGGAGAATCTTTGAAGTAAACTTAAATTTAATGTTTTGTCCTGGCACAGCTCTGCAGTCACATTATTTGACCTTGAATCAACAAGGCATTAAAAAGCCATCTTGGATCTAAAAAGCACYATTACCTGGACAAACGAAGAAGGGTGAGATGCCAAAGGTGCTTGCTATTGCTACATACTCAAATTTCAATTCTGTATTAACTCTGACGAGAGAGTAGCACACCAATGTACTATTTCAAAGTTTCCTGCACTACCTCCCTTATATCCAGCATGACTATGCTGCCTCAGTCACATGAGATGATCTTAGGATCTCTGCACCTCTGCAGTATACCTCCCAGGATGATCACAAAAGATGGTGAAGAAGTGAAGCATATTGCTGGTAGGCCTACCTCCTACATTTTAGTGGGTAGGAAAAAGTAAGGAGTTTGTAGGCTGAGCAAGCTCTTGAACCTTAAATAAATACATTTTTAAAAGCAAGACAATATTGGAAAAGTGCCCTTTCTCCTTAGTATGCCTTCTGGTAAGCTGTGATCATCTAAACCAGCCAGCTGCAGTAGATGGCTCTGTTGTAGTTAGACACTGTGTTGTCACACAAAGACCTATATTCCAAAATAAACTACATTGTACACCGGCAGAGGAGAGCCTGAGACCTCACCTGGCCCTGACAATACAATACTGGCAAATAGCAATCACTTTTTTTTTTTTTTAATTATTTATTTTGAAATAAAACCCAGATATTTATTACTTACCTGAGCTTTGTTTTCCTGTCTACTCCAACAATCCTTCTCACGATTTGTTGGCAAAATCCATAGCACATGAACAGAACGGAGTTCTCTGCGATGTTGGCTACAAGTGCTGGTGTGGTTCCCTTGTAGAAGCCTCGAAACCCCACTTGCTTATAGGTTTTCACAAAGCAGTCCACAAGTCCTTTGTACATGCTGGGGAATGTCTGCATCTTCACCTTTGCAGTGTCAAAGGGCTGGCCAGTCACCACGCAGGCTGTCCCACCTAGGCAAGCAGTGGAAGTTAACAGGGTGGCTGAAGATAAACACAACTGCAACACCTATGCTTGAGCACCAATATTAGGAAAATCACACAGAAAGCAAAGACTAATTCTCTGCAGGAAAGAGACAAGTGCATAGATTTTAGCACAATGGCATCGTCACTGGTGAATTTAGTTACCTTAAAAAAAAAAAAGAATCAGGCGTAGGAGCAGTAGCAGCATGATTCTCATTAAACATTTCTTTATCTTTAAAAAAAATCATCTAAATGAATCAGCTCACTTGTGTAAATTTGTGCTGAATTAGAGGTATTGTTCTGCAATCAAGTCACTTGTGTCAACGAGTTAAATAACATTTTCTTTTGCTGATTAATGCAGTGGTTCAGAAGCCATTCCTGATTTTACATTTCAATAATAATAATAATAAAAAAAAAAAATCCCAGCCCTGGAAGATTAGTAATCAAGTGATTCCTTGAAGAAAACTGCTGGGAATGCTGAAATGATCATCCATAATACATTGATAATGGAAGACTCAAACCATTTACTTCAAAACTCCAGATGGCTCTCAAGCACATTTATTTTGAGGGACTGGAAGAAAGTGTTGAGTATAAGCTGAAAAAGGGCAAAAGGGCCAAGTTTCTCAACATGTTATCTTTTCCAAACTGAACTGCAAGGTCAATACCCTCAAAACTTGTGTGAYATTTCCGTCAATGTCATCAATAACCATTTTGCTCACTATGCAGTGTTCTTCTGCAAGATCTAACTCAATTCTGTAGTCTGCGGGAAGAGCTAATGTTACATTTTTTCAGTAAGAAACAGTGATAGCAATCTATTAGAAGCCGATACCTGACAGAAAGCACATGATAGGTGTACGTTTATACACACTTTATGGTTTTGTTCTTTTTAGCAAGAGAGAAGAACTGTACTGAAAGGAAACTGATCTTTAACCAAAGCACAGTCAACATGCTTATACCTTAAATTATCTGTAAATGCAGAGAACAAAGTAAGTGAAATGGAAACAATAGTGTGATTCCAATTAAGTTCTTTTTTAAGAGGGGAGAAGAGTAAGTGACTCTGTTTAACTAGTGTTACTTGCAATCCATTTTACTCTTTGCAAACACATTTGTATAGCATTGCTCTCGCTTCTCTGGAAAGAGGTACTTGAAGCCTTTGAGAGAAACTCACAATCTAGCTGCCATAAAATCTCATTCTCAAGCAGATGGATCAATAAAAACTTCAGAGCAAATCATGCAAGGAAGCATGAAGAATTTCCTGCTCTGGAGGAAAAAACAAGGAGAAAAGTAGCTGGCTCAGACCACTAGCACCCATGTAAACTTCAATTGAAAAGCAGAGCTGGAATGGCTCAGCCAATGTTATTTCCAGGGAAGTCAGGTAGATATTAATCTACAGGACAAATGCTAGGTTCCTGTAATAAAATAACGGCTGTTGGAAGATGCCCAGGAAAACTGGGAATGGTCTTAGAAACATAAAGCTGAAAACCTGGGAGTTGAMAGAAAATGTTTGTTCCAAAGAGACTGTCATTGGAGGTCGCACAAGAAACCTAGTAAACTGCAGCAATAAACTTTGTAAGCTTTAAGATAAAAAAACCTCCAAAACCAAGAGTCATATTTGTTATTAAAA
>NW_026623310.1:1896393-1951667 GCF_030028575.1 Malurus melanocephalus
TCAAATCTATTTGAACATTCAGGCAAGTGTGGTCCTAATAATAACATGGAAGTGGTGGTGAAAAAAGTCCTACAGAATCAAAAAAGTGATTAGAGGTTGCTTAGATCCTAGGCAAAGGACTATGACCCACAGACAGCTAAATGATTTATTTATTCTTGTTCAGAATTTACTCGTCTCAATATGTCATTACTTATCAGGTAATCAAGACTGTATTGGAGAGGAAGTTAAAACCAAGTTATGCATTTGCCAGAGGAATGAGCTGTTTGCTTACTTAATTACATTTTCTAAAGAGTGCAGAGACTGCCACACTGGATTTGTGCTGTCTGTCATCCCTTGTTTTCTCAATGCACTGTTAATCTCCACTCTGTCAAATGACCTCAAATAACTACCACTGAATGCACTTAATGCCATTAATACTGTCATATTCACAACATTAATGCTGTCATAAAAGGACTGACTGTAATAGTTATTGGATGGGCAAGAAAAAAATCCATGAAATTATTTAAACTGGTTACAATAGTAAATTAGACAAATCCTCCACCTTTTCCACATAAACACTGTCAGCTTAGAAATATCAGAAAGACTCCTTTTCCCTGGCAGAGTTCAAACCTACTTCCCTCAGCGACACACATCACCAACATGGCACTGTCAGCAAGACAGTGTAACCATTTTCACACAACTGATCCAGCAAAATTTTATAGCGCAGACTACACTGAAGTGGAAGTCAGTTATTCAAATTTATCATCAGTTCTACTACTGAGCTTCACAGCTTTCAGAGATTCACACCAGGATGCCGTCTGAGCCAGTAACCCTTCTGATAGCCTCTTGTCCCTTTCAGTTAGGGAGGGCTCCTGTGACAAAAGCAGCATCCTGATCATTCACACACTGACTTCATTCCAAAACTCTGCTGATACTCTGACTGATTCCTGAATTTGTGTAACAGAACTTAAAACTCCTTACAGAAAATTATTAGACTAAGTAAGGGGTTATGCCTTAGTTTCGAGGCAGGGGTTTCATCAGGGAGGAGCAATACTGATACAGTTACAACACTAGCTGAGGTCACTGCTCACAGTCCTTAAAACACAGAAGGTGAGGCTYTTCATAGCAACAGGAAACTGCTTTTATATTTGTTAAAGGCATTAAAACTGTCTCCCAGAAATTTTGTGCAATTAAGTTCTCTCCAGCATTACCTGCAGCACCTGCTGTGAGGTCAATAGCAGCCTGAATAGCAGAGTTGATCCTCATGCTTTACACTTGTTTATCAGTTACTTCAGAGCAAAGTCTCCCGTTCCCTGGTAGGTATGGAGATACTTGTCTCCTGAGTGAATAGAAAGATGAAACATACACAATTTACAATAATTTGACAGGCAAAAGCATCACAGGAATCCTTTCAGATCTACTCTTCCATTTAGACACAGAAAATGCTTGTGCTCAGGAATGATGCTTAGCATATTTGTATTTYGACTGATTTTGCTGCATTAGGCAGGTCTCCTGGAGTATCACTGCCTATCTTCAGTTAATTTGGGCTTTCCAGCTTCTAATCTCWCAAATGAAAGCAAAGAGTACATCCAGGGAACAGTGCTGAGAGTTACCTTTATATTGATTATAGAAGCATAGTCTTCCCTCAGGTTTCTAAGGCTGGGATATTTCACACCTGTCACAGCTCCTCACCTGTAAATCAAAACAGAGAATCTGCTCTCCTCATGGTGAAGAGCAGCTATGAAAATTCTACCCAGGGTGATACAGGCACATTAGGCGGTTCTCAGAAAATGAGTAGAAAGGGAATGAACATGAACATCTTGAATTGTGCCTGGCTGTCATGTTCCTAGTGCAAGYCCCCCGCCACCAGAATATTATAAATAAGAATTACACCTTGTCTCTCAGGAGGGCATCTGGAAAGCAGAAATACAAAGGTGACAGTTTGAAATAAAACATTTAAATTAATTCAGTTCTCAAGTTATTTTCACTGGGCAAGCAGTTAAAACAAGCWTATTTATCTGGGGAAAATAACTCAGCCAAAGAGCTCCCACTGTTTCAGAACCATGCTGCTGAGCGAGACACTTCGCTGGCAGTGCTGTCAAAAAGCTTGAGTCTTAAAACCCACACAAATACACATGTGAATTAGTGCCTCATTGGCTTTTAAGCCTGTTTTCAAGCACAGTACATCAGTAAGCAAAACAATTTTCACTCTTCTACCTACTGTAATGCTTCTTTTGAAGTCTGTTACCTCCCAAAATATAGTTTGGCATAATATGAATGGGAAACATAATTCCCAGTAGGCTGCATTGAAAGAATCATAAAAAGACACTTGAACCACATCCTTCGTACACAGAATACAGACACTTCAATACAAACAAGGCTTTAAGAAAGTCTGTCTCTAAACAAATTTATTATTCTTGAACATTAAAAAAATACACCAGGAGGCCAAATACTGTCATTCAGTGACTTTACCCATCCAATCTATTTAAAATGTGTTACATAAATCTAAACATAATGAGTTTAAAACGAAACATTGCTCTTGCAATAAATGACACTAACATGCAATTTCACAGTTGTGGCTTCAGATTTGAACAGTTTTGCTACTGACTGCACAGCACAATAGGTATTATTTCAAAACAGAGGCTCCAAGGCCAAATTATGCTTTGCAAGTTATCCTATATGCAAGTTATCCTATATATCTCATTAGTCTTCACACAGCACTCCGCAGTTTTCCTCCTCATTTAGAGGAAAGGAAAACAAATCAGCCAGACAGATTTTGAATGAAAGGAATTACTAGAGAGCAAYAGTTGCCTATGTTCAGTAAAATGCACACTGCTTTCATCATGCTGAGTGCTTATCGACTCGTGCTAGTCCCCAAAGGGAGCACATGCCAGATCACCCACAGAAAACTTGGCAGCAGAAGGAAAAAAGTATATGCCTATAAAAATACGGATCTTTTAAGAGATAAGGAAGTTTAGTTGCCTGATCCATAACAGCACAGTGCTACTTTTGTAAGATTTAAGCCTTAGTCAAAACCAAACTAGTATTATATAAGTACATACCTTTTTTTCCCCGATTGTAATAACACTCCTAGATTAAAAGTTGCTTGTAGACAGAGTGAGGCAGCAGCTGCTCTGTTACTTCCAGAGCAAATCCAAGCCTCAGACCTGGAAACACAGAAGAATTAGTGTAACAGGTCCTGCAGAGTCCTCTGCCCGCAGCCCCAGATGTTTCTCTCTGCTGATGCACTCTCCAAAGATTGAGATGCACCCAGAAGGCAGCGCTGYTCCTTGCAATWGCCCGCGTGAGCAGGCCGAAGCTCYGCTCCCCAAGGTCACAGCAGGCCGGCACGCCTGCAGCAGCCGGGCAGCAGCGGGGCTCACCGCGGGCTGTCACACGTGCTGGCGGCGGGAGCGSACGGACCGCTCCCGGGCCACACCGCCAGCTGCAGCCTTCCTTAGGGAGAAAGGCGCAGGACTCCCGCTCCGCCAACACCCGCCCATTTGGAGCAGTAAGCCCCGGCCTGCGTCCGGCGGAGGCCCGGGGTGGCAGACCCCGCCCGACCCCGGCCCGGCGCCTCTCCCGGGCGGCCGCACACGCAGCCGCCGCTTCCCGAGGGGCCGCGCATCCCCGGCCTGCCCGCAGCTCCCGAGCCGCGGGAACCCTCCGGCCCGGCCCACCGCCGCCCCCGCCTGCCAGCCGAGAGCGAGAGCCCGCTGCCCCGGCCCGGAGCCCCCACTCACCGGAGCTGCCGCCCGCCCGAGCGGCCCCGCCGCCTCTGCCCCGAAATAGGCGGCGATGGAGGCGGCGCGGCCCCGCCGCGGCCCCGGGGAAGGCGCGGGCCAGGCAGGCGGCGGGGGGGGGCGGCGGGGCTGGGCTCTGCTTAAGCTGGGGCTGGGCTATGTTTCATCTTACTGAACAGGATGCAACCGAATTTATGAATTAAAACCACCTTTAAGAAAAAAAACCTTGGGTTTTTTATTTTTTTATTTTTTTTTTTTTTTAATGTATGTTCGTTTGTTTAATTTTCTTCTAGTTGGATGATTTTGTTCTCGTTGTTGAGATTTTTTTTCTTTTTTTTTGTTATAAAGGATTTATTTAGGAATTGCGTACCTTGAAATAAGAGCAGTTTGTGTATCCAAAGGAATTGCATCTCCTAAGCTGTCACGTTCATGATCCTGGCTTTTTGGGACTTTGAGGTGCCATGGACCTAGGCCACCATGGTGAGGGCTAATACTGCTTTTCTCAACTGAAACTGCACAACAGTTTTAAAAAAAAATTATTTTTCCTTTTGATTTGCAGTTACCTAAAGTGCTTGCACAAAGGCTCATCAGAAAAAATGTCTGATTGAAAGCAGTGGGACAATATACAGTCTGTAGAAAGGTAAATGAGCCATGGCCATAATGTATACGAGTGATCAGTCATACTTGAGATATTCTSCCAGACCAGGCAGTGTTTCTGGGAAGCGCTGCATGCCCTGTAATCCCTGTTGAGCTGCATATGTGTTTGCATGTGTTGAGACATGCAGACCTACATATTTGAGCTTAGATTCATGGTATTTTCCACCAAATAAAACTGATGACTCCTACTTTCAAAGCTCAAACCAGAGAAAAGCAGCATAAATAMAATTATAAACTTAAATGTATTTTTTTCCATCACTTTTAATTACTTGAAGGATSCAGATTTTATTTTCTTACATGTTTRTGTTCTTGATATGTTAATTTTAAATGCTTAGAATCACAGAGTGTTTAGGTTGGAAGGTTGCTTAAAGACCATCTAATTCCAACACCCTGCCATGGGCAGTGACACCTTCCACTAGACCAAGTTGCTCAGAGTTCTATCCAACCTGTCCTTGAACACTTCCAGAGATGGGGAATCCATAACTTCCCTGGGCAACCTGTTTCAGTGCCTCACTACKCTTGTATGAATAATTTCTTTCTAATATCTAATCTAAACCTACTCTCTTTCACTTTGAAGCCACCCTCCAGCTGTCTTGTAGGATCCCTTCATGTGCTGGAAGGCTGCATTTTGGTCACCCTAGAGCCTTCTATTTTCCAGGCTGAACAGTCCCAGTTCTCTCAGCCTTTCCTCACAAGGCAGATGCTCCAACCCTTTAATCAACTTGGTGTTCCTCCTGTGGACTTGCTCCAACAGGTCAATGTCCTTCCTGTGTTTATGACCCCAGAGTTAGATGCAGCACCCCAGGTGCGGTAGTTGTTAAGGAAGAACAGCTTAGTTTAGTTTTAAATGGTTTTAGAAATGGAAATGTAATTTCTACCATGTAAAAAAAAAATAAAAAATTGCCGATCTGTTGTAACTAGTGATTTGGAGTTAGTTGTGTATCTCAAATAACCTGCAATACTTAGAGATTAATGTTTCATTGCAAATAATTTTTACTTGACAGCTGACTTCTTTTTTAGCAGGACTGCAGTACTGTTGGAAGATTTAGCTCAACCCCTAATACAGTGAAGCTTGCGCTTTATTTACCATTAAATCATGTGCTGCCTGCCATAACCAGCTGAAACACCAGGCTTTGTGCATTTCAGGATGCTTCTTCATAGCCACGTTCATCAGGCAGACCACCATCCTTGATCTGCTATTTTTTGGCCCCTGTATAAAAAGATGGAGACGGCGACAGCGCTTGAAATGTTATGTGGGAGCGTTTATAGCCCTGAATGGAGCACTACAACGAGCACATTGCCACCACGTGGCTATTTCTGCTGCCTACACCCGTGGCCATCCAGCCAAATTGTACTTTTTGTCCATGCGCCGTGCTGCTGTGGAGGAATTTTCTGGTTTAAAGAATTTATTTAGGAATTACGTACCCTGAAGTTACAACACTTGGTGTGTGTAGGGAAAGCGTGGAAGAACTGCCATAACTCTCCTGAGATGAGGTATCAATTTGTTTGGAGCTTAGCTTCAAACTTCYCCTCAAAACATTTAAGCATGACAGAAATGGGACATGTGTGCAGAGAGTTTTCTTGCAAACTGCACGTGGAAATGCTTTCTGGCACTAAAGGGGTCTGGCTTGGGGTATGTGTTAATGTCTTTGGGATGTGATGGTGCACTGTGTGACAGAGTGGCACAACTCCTCTTCAGCAGCGTATTTTGGCAGTGGAAGGATGTGTAACTTCTGGGAGAAGAAAAGCTGGCAGGGGGATGTCGTGGAAACCTGTCTGATGTGGGAGAGGAAAGAGATTCCTTGCAAGGTGTGTTTCTTTCCATTCTGCAGGATACCTGCAGTACAAGATGATACAKATGGTCTATATCAAAGTGACAATGTGCTTATGAGGCCTATTAATTGAAAGCTTTCTATAGCCTTTTTTATAYGTTATCAGGATAAGAATGTAATAACTTTTTACATATTACTAAAATACAATCTAATCACTTTCAATATATTATCAATKATAGCCTTTTTATATATTGCTCTAAGTTTTTTAAAAGTGTATTAGCAACATATAGTATACCAGCTGCACGTAATCTAACCAGCTGGATTAGTACATAGATACATGAAATCACCAARAGGCATAAGTCAGAAAAAGTTCTGAAGAAAGTAGACAGGTAGATGCTATAAACAAGGAACAGTAGAGAGCACTAATGAGAACTTGGCAGAAGCACRGGACASTCAGCAAAATAATGGAAAATTACAACTTGGAGGACTAGAAAATACCCATGAACATCACAACTGTGCATGCTCTGAAGACAAAGGTGAAAAGTCCACCATGATGAAGAGGATGGTATCTCATTAGAGAGAGACCCCTTCGACCGCCAAATTGAGGATGACACATGTGCMCTTGTAAAACTGTGATATCATGTATTTTTGTGCCCATGTATAGTGGTGGGTGTATGGTSGGTATATGGGGGGCAGTGACAATGTTCATGTTATACCATGCTTACTGTATAAATATGTGGTAATTTGAGGCAAAGGCAGGTGGTTTAGGAGGAGAAATCCTCCTCACCTCCAGTGCTAAACCAGCGCTGCAATAAACAAATACCTGCTCTATAGACAGGTCTATAGGTCTTTCTAGGCCTAGAAATAAAACTCCGTTCTATGGGGTTTTATTTCTAGGCCTTTTGCAGGCATCAGTTTTGGTGACCAAGCACAGCACGACCTCTCTTCCTGGCTGCAAGATCTGTTGGAGTCAGGGAATCCCTAGGGCGCCCCTGAGATTTTCTCGGAGAGACTCCACACTTCACCGGCCCTCTTCAGGAGCAGACAAGGACCGACTGACTGCATAAATTTAAGGTATTTGCACTTTGATTTGTAACGTTTTTGGTTTGTTTGGGAAGTTCCCATAAGACATATGTGATGACATGTGCCAGGCGTGTATCACAGGTGAAATTCCTGAAGTTGATACAAGGAGTTTGGAGACTCCTAGGTGGTGGTTGGAAGCCCCTAAAAGAAGACAGATGACTTTTGGTTTGGATTTAGCCTGGGCCTTTTGGGTTTGATTGTTGTATGTGTTGTTTTTTGTGTTTTGTATAAAGTCAGTGTTTTTGTCTGTGTGCTGATTATTGTATGTGTTTTTTGGTGTATTTTATATAAAGTCAGTGTTTCTTGTCTGTGTGCTAACAGCTCTTACTGGGCTGCTGGTGTTTGCTAAAGGTTTTTGCTGTCTGTGTCTGTGTCTTTACAGCCCTTAGTATGTGTATCTGCCAGGAACTGGTACGGCTTTGCTAGCAGTTTTAATTTATGTCCTGTTCAGCTCCGCTACTCTATCTCACTGCTTTTACTTATCAGACTCCTATGCCTTGTTTTGTTTTTGGAGTACTGTGCAGTTACAGTATCCTCTGGTTATGTGATTCTTGGGTGCATATTTAGTGTCTGAATTGTAAAAGAAAATATTGGAGTCAGTCGCACCCCTGATGTCTGTTGTGTGTTAAGTGTTGTTTGCGGGGGTTGAGAGCTGATAACAGTAATCTTTGTATTTTTTTCCTATGAAATGTAATCACCAGCATTTAAGGTTACATTAAAGTAGGTARTTCTAGTGGTAAGCAAATGGTTAAAAAGAGCCCTTTAGAGTGCACTCTAGCCCACTAGAAGTGAAAAATAAAGAAGTGTTGTTTTGCATGTGGTATAGGACAGAGGTGTTGGAAGTTRGCAAACAGGTATGAGGAAGACAGTGTTGTGGATGTTCAGGATTTATAGCCAAAGTATGTGAGGCCAGCGGCATACTCTTCTCTGACTGCTCCCCGCTTCCAGCTCTAGCAGAAGTGAGGATGAGATAAGTGATCCTGGGGAAGGAACGAGTTCAGGGACCCCAATAGCAGTGTGGACGAGAAGTAAAACAAAAGTTTTGCCTCTAGTAGCCCCTCTGAGAGAAGTGATAGTTCCYGGGGGAGAGGCTACGCAAGTGAAAGTTCCCTTTCCCATTAATAATCTGAATAGCTGGAGAGAAGAGGTTAAGAATTATAGAGAGGACTTAAAAGTCGCTAGAAGGTTTGAGTTGGTTGTGAGAAATCAAGACCCTGATTGGGTTGATATTGATTTGATGTTTTCRGAGCTTACAGAAACAGAAAAGGAATTGATAATAAGCAGAGGTGAGGGCAGAAATAAAATAGCAAAGCAGGCTTAGAAAATGTTATCCTGAAAGCAGTAAATCAGTCAATGGTTTTCCAGGTTAAGCAGGGAAGGCAGGAGTCTCCCACTGCTTTTATGGACAGACTCCGTGCAGTGCTGCATAAATACACAACCCTAGACCCTCATCAGACATGGGCAAGCAGCMATTAGTTTTTCCAACGTTAAGGCAATCCTGCCCAGACAATAGATTTGAGCTTCAGAAAATGAGAGAGCCTGCAAGCAGGGATCTAGAAACGTTAATGGGGGAGGCTTTGCAAGTATACAATAACAGAGATAAAGAGGAACAGAAAAATCTGACTACAGCTATAGTAGCTGCCTTGGATCAGCATCAGAATAGTGGGCGTGGTCAAGGCAGAGGCAGAAGCGGAAAAAACAGAGGGGGCTCGAATCAACCACTATCCAAGTTGGGACCAAATCAGTGTGCATTCTGTAAAGAGGAGGGACACTGGAAAAACCAGTACCCTAAACTAGCAAATCAAGGGTCAGAGACCATTGTTGCCACTGTGCATAATGATGAATGATGGGGACCAGCAGACCTTACCCTGGCAGATCAGCTGGTTAAAATGCAGCTAGGGAATGAAAAAGAAGTTGAATTTTTTACCGATACTGGAGCCACATTTTCAGTTTTAAATCAAGCCTTGTTACCTAAAAGTGAAAAATACATTCAAATTCAGGGAGCTACGGGCCAACCAGAAAATACTTTCTTTTAAAACCACTTGAATACAAAATTGGGAAAAGAATCTGAGCCAGAGTTCAACACCCCTATATTGCCAGTTTAAAAAAAAAAAAATAAAAAAAAATTTAAAAAAAATCACAACCCAATAGAATCTACAGACAATACAAGATTTGCAAGCAATCAATGAAATTACTAAAAGCATTCACCAGGTAGTGGCTAATCCTTACACGCTCCTAACAAAATTATGAGAGGATTTAATTTGGTTTTCAGTCATAGATCTTAAAGATGTTTTCTTTTGCCTGCCTATCACAGAAGAGAATCATGATTTTTGTGTGATTTTTGCATTTGAATGGGAAAACCCTAGCACAGGAAGAAAAAATCAGCTTACCTGGACCATGCTGCCTCAAGGGTTCAAAAACAGTCCCACATTCTTTGGAAACCAATTGGCTAAGGAGTTAGAGCAATGGCAGTYGCCACCTGGGGAAGGTGCACTTCTGCAATGTGTGGATGACTTGCTAATCGCCACAAAAACTGCTGAGGAATGTCTTGAATGGACAGTGAGCCTTTTGAATTTTCTGAGACTAAATGGTTATCGAGYGTCTCCACAGAATGCTCAGCTGGTGCAGCAACAGGTGACGTATCTCGGGTACGAGATCTCTGGAGGACAACGATCTCTGGGAACCGCACAGAAGGAAGCGATCTGTTAAACATCTGAGCCACAAACGTAAGAGAGCTTCACGCTTTCCTTGGAATGACAGGCTGGTGTCGGTTGTGGATACACAACTATAGACTCATTCTGAAACTTCTCTATGAGCTGGTAAAAAATTTCCAAAAATTCTGTGCTGCAGACTCCTGCAGCTGACAAATCCTTCAAAGAACTGAAGCATGAGCTTATGAGAGCCCCAGCCCTTGGACTGCTGGACGTGAGCAAGCCCTTTTTCCAAGCAACTCAACACWGTGAGCAAGGGCTGGCCTGCATGCCTCAGGGCAGTYGCAGCAGTTATAATCAACATTGAAGAAGCAAGGAAACTCATGTTAGGACAGAAAAATGACTGTTCTAGTGTCCCACACAGTGTCGGCTGTCCTAGAGCAGAAAGGGAATCGCTGGCTGTCTCCTTCAAGATTCCTGAAATACCAAGCAATTCTGGCCAAATATGATGACATTGACTAAGAGGTGACTAACATTGTTAACCCTGCTTCCTTTCTGCAAGGAAACTCAGAAGCTGAACCAGTGGTACACGATCGTCTGGAAACCATCGAGACTGTGTACTCCAGGCACCCAGATCTGAAAGAAGAGCCACTCCCATATGCTGACAACTGGGTCACTGACAGCAGCAGCTTCATGAAGCAAGGGATGCGGAAAGCTGGGGATGCTGTGACCACTGTCTCTGAGGTAATTGAGTCAAATTCATTACCTGCAGGAACTTCAGCTGAAAAGGCAGAGCTGATGGCTCTAACTCAATCGTTGGAGCTGGCCAAAGGAAAAATCATCAATATTTGGACAGACTCCAAATATGCTTATGGAATTATCCATGCTCATGGTGCAATTTGGAGAGAAAGAGGACTCTTAACAGCACAGAAAAAGATTGTCAAACACATAACTGATGTCCTCAGACTTCTCGAAGAAGTGAAACTCTCATCACAGGTGGCAGTTATGCATTGCTGGGGACACTCTAGAGGTAACACTCTCCCYGAAGAAGGTAACAAATTTGCAGATTCCCAAGCTAAATTAGCTGCTGAAGGAAATAACTCAATGGTAACAGCTTTGATAYCCAGTGAAATAGATATGAGCCGCAGGTAAATTACAGGATAATAAAGGGAAACTTCTAGAAAATGGATGGAGGCAGTTGGAAACAGGCCAATTGGTAATACCTGAGAAAACTTTGAGATACTATGTGAAATCTGAACATGATAAGACTCACTGGGGAGTAGATCCTCTTTACCAGTATCTCAAAGCACTGATTGCAGGCTCACGTCTGTTAGAGGTTATTTAGGAAGTAACATCACAATGTGAAATCTGTCTGAAAAACAATCCCAATACAACAGTCAGGTTAGAACAAGGGGTGATTGACAGGGGAGCCTTTCCAGRGAATGTATGGCAAATAGATTTTTCYGAACTCCCAAGCAAGGGGRGACTTCCTATATCTATTGGTGCTTACTGACACTTTTTCTGGTGGCCAGTGGCGTTCCCTTGCAGAACAAATAAAGCTTGAGAAGTAGTAAAAATACTGCTCAATGAATTTATCCCTAGGTTTGGAGTACCCAGAGAAATTTCGTCTGATAGGGGAACCCATTTCTGTGCACAAATTGTGCAAGCAATCAGCAAAGTGTTAGGAATTCAGTGGCAACTTCACACTCCCTACAGACCACAGGCTAGTGGTCAGGTAGAAAAAATGAATCATATGATCAAGCAGCAAATAGCAAAAATTTGCCAAGAAACCAATTTGTACTGGTACCAAGCTTTGCCTATTGCTCTTGTGCGACTCAGAGTGAAACCCAGATCAAAAGAGAAAATCAGTCAATTTGAAATTCTTTATGGTAGGCCTTATGGATTGAATGTTATTCAAATTTGGCTCAAGTAGGTAATCAGTATATCAGTGAGTATCTGAAAGCCATTAATAAAACAATTGCATCAAAAAATCAATACTGTGTTTGAAAATCAASCTAAGCAACCAGATCATAAATTACATGCAATTGATCCTGGTGACTGGGTATATGTTAAGAATTTTTCAGGTGATCCTCTGCAGGAGAAGTGGGATGGACCTTTCCAAGTCCTTTTGAYGACTTTCACTACAGTACGCATCAGAGACCCACCTGGATCCACTATACCCRGGTCAAAAAATCTCCTGTCGAGCGTTGACTCCTGTCAACCTATTGATGCTGAAGGWCTGAAACTGAAGCTCAGTCGTAAAATATGAACCTCTTTTGGTGCTTCTTTGTTTTATGGCCAGTTACTGTGACTTTTGATACTAATAATTATGTAGCTTTGCTTGGATCCATAGCTAACCATACTTGAATAAGGGATTGCTGGTTGTGTGGAGAGGTACAACAGTTACACCGGCTGTTGCTGGGAGTACCCTCTAGCAATTGGACTGAGTTGAGCCCATATTCCCTGTATGAACATAGGCATCAATGTGGGAAGCTAGGTTCCCCTATGGGAACACCTCTTTTTCAGTTAACACTTGTTAATCAATCTGTTACTTCTGTAGAGTTAAAATATTCAGGGCCTAATCTTGGCTATTTTGAMAGCACCAACAATTGGACTAAAATTATCCCCCTACCATGGGTCTGGTCTGATATACCTTTACTTGTCCCCTCAAAACAATAGCATAACTATTTCTATGCCAGACATACCAACAACCCCTTAGTGCGAATTACTGTGAGCTGTGATTTGCCAGATGGTTACTGGTGGCTGTGTGGAGATGGAATAGCCCATAAACAATTACCCGGTAAATGGGCAGGACAATGTAACATGGGATACCTTGTCCCATCTATCCAGATGATAAACAACACTAATTCAGTTACAGGGGTTGTCAGGGGAATTTGGAAACAACTATTCAGCCGAAGGGTACCATCAAATCCCCTAATCAGATACAACACAGGGTTTCATAGTTTTCTCAGGGCCTTAGTGTTTCCACTAGGGATAGCACACCTAGAAAAGGCAATTGTTAACATCTCAGCAGAGATGGAAATAATTGCAAATACAACAGCAGATGCCATTGGACGATTGCAGACAGAACTTAATTTCCTGAAAGAAGTGGTGTTCCAAAAATCGAATGGTATTGGATATGATTACAGCACAAATGGGAGGAGTCTACACACTGGTGAATACTAGTTGCTGTACTTATGTAGATCAATTGGGGCAAATAGCCACAGACATACATGCAATCTGACAACATGCAAAAGTGCTTCACGAGGTGACAAAAGATNTCAGGGCCTTAGTGTTTCCACTAGGGATAGCACACCTAGAAAAGGCAATTGTTAACATCTCAGCAGAGATGGAAATAATTGCAAATACAACAGCAGATGCCATTGGACGATTGCAGACAGAACTTAATTTCCTGAAAGAAGTGGTGTTCCAAAAATCGAATGGTATTGGATATGATTACAGCACAAATGGGAGGAGTCTACACACTGGTGAATACTAGTTGCTGTACTTATGTAGATCAATTGGGGCAAATAGCCACAGACATACATGCAATCTGACAACATGCAAAAGTGCTTCACGAGGTGACAAAAGATGACACTTCTTGGACAAACCAACTTTTAGAAACACTTACATCCCGGCTTCCAAATTTTAATTGGCTGAAACAATTATTTACGGGAGTTTTACTTTTGGGACTGRTCATCCTTTGTACATGTGTGATCACTCAATGTATTCTGTGGTGGTGTAAACGAACAACGACCTCATGTGATGATTGGAAGAGCTACCAGTTCAGAAATAGATTAGAGAGGGGAACATCTTTTCAGAAATAAGTGTTAATACCACCTTATGAGATTGTGAGAGAATTCACAAAAGAATAAAGAAAGGGGGGAAATGATACATATGGTCTATATCAAAGTGACAAKGTGCTTATGAGGCCTATTAATTGAAAGCTTTCTATAGCCTTTTTTATACGTTATCCTTATAAGAATGTAATAACTTTTTACATATTATTAAAATACAATCTAATCACTTTCAATATATTATCAATGATAGCTTTTTATATATATTGCTCTAAGTTTTTTAATAGTGTATTAGCAACATATAGTATACCAGCTGCACGGAATCTAACCAGCTGGATTAGTGCATAGATACATGAAATCACCAAGAGGCATAAATCAGAAAAAGTTCTGAAGAAAGTAGACAGATAGATGCTATAAACAAGGAACAGTAGAGAGCACTAATGAGAACTTGGCAGAAGCACGGGACAGTCAGCAAAATAATGGAAAATTACGACTTTGAGGACTAGAAAATACCCATGAACATCACAACTGTGCATGCTCTGAAGACAAAGGTGAAAAGTCCACCATGATGAAGAGGATGGTATCTCATTAGAGAGAGACCCCTTCGACCGCCAAATTGAGGATGACACATGTGCMCTTGTAAAACTGTGATATCATGTATTTTTGTGCCCATGTATAGTGGTGGGTGTATGGTCGGTATATGGGGGGCAGTGACAATGTTCATGTTATACCATGCTTACTGTATAAATATGTGGTAATTTGAGGCAAAGGCAGGTGGTTTAGGAGGAGAATTCCTCCTCACCTCCAGTGCTAAACCAGCGCTGTAATAAACAAATACCTGCTCTATAGACACCAGTCTATGGGGTTTTATTTCTAGGCCTTTTTSAGGCATCAAAGGCTATCTTCTGGGCCCCACACCATCTCCAGCTAACCACAGGCAAACCATTTGCCTCCTGTAAACCAGTTTGCCTTTCCTAATTGGTATGGAAAACCTCATTGTCCAGGAGGATGAATGTCAGTTCTTGGCAAATGTTGTCCCAGAATAGCAGCCAGAGCTGCAGAAACATCAAAACTCACCCAGCACCTTATRGTGGATGTTGTCCAGATTGTTTGGAGAGAAGGATCAAGCAGCAGTACCACGTGGGGTTGRACATGGAGGAAAAATGAAATGGCTTCTGTAGGTAAGGCCTTACACGGGTGAGAATGACTTGTGTGCTGATGTACTACAGTACAGCAAGAGAGCGGACAGTGCTGGCCTTTCCTGAGTAGATAACACTAASGAAGGGAAGGCCTGGGACACCTCTGAACCATGTTTCAGAATGGTGTTGGGCCCTAACCTAATGCCTCTCTTGCACACAGAAGCCCGGAACTGGACACAGCACTCCAGYTGTGGCCTCGGCAGGGCTGCGCAGAGGGGCAGGATCACTTTCCTCCACCTGCTGGCAGTGYCCTTCTAAAGCCGCTGAGCTGCTGGCGGGGAGCGGCAGAGATGTGAGGGACCGTCCGCGTCCGGAACGCGTTTATCAGGGAACAGCTCCCGGCCGGAGCCGGGCGGAACGCTGCTGCGCGGAACGCCTGCGCTCGGCTCCTGTTCCCGGCCGGCGGCGCGGGGGAGCGCGGGGCGTGCGGCGCGGGTGGCGGTGCGCGGCTGCTCGGAGCGGCGGCGGCTGCGCGACCCCATGGCGGGCCCCACAGGTATCCACTCCCCTACATCCTCACCTGGCGGGCGGTGCCGCCGGTGGCCGGGCATTGCCGTGCAGCCGGGCCGTGCGCCAAGCCGCGTCCTTCAAAGGAACGGGACGGGGTTCGCCTGACCCGCCGGGCTGGGTGGCAGTGACACCGGTGGGCAGAAGGCACCGGGGAGTGGAGTCGGGTAGAGGGGAGTGGCGTGGGCCGTGTCTSTCGTGATGCTTTCCTTGCTGTCCTTCTCATCTTGAAGTGGTGTGGACGATCCGGGTGTGTGACCTGACCATAATTTTGCACCCTGTATGAGTAGAGCGATGCTGCCTGTTGGGCATTGTACCTGCCCAAAGCACGGGCTAAGAGCAGCATTTGGGAGTTCTTTCTCGTTTTTTTTTTTTTTTTCGTTTTTACTGAAAGATCTTAAACTGCTTTTAGTGACCTCAGTTGTGGGGCTTTTTTTGTTTTTTTGTTTTGGTTTGGTTTGGTTTTTTTACATTTCAAAGCTCCTCGATATTTTTGAGCAAGCACAGATGCTCTTACAGCCTCATGTACAAAGCAGCTCGGGTTCTCTTGTAGTTGTGTTTGCATTCTGAGGCCAAGCTCCCCAGCAGAATGCAAACTGAGTGGTAGGTGGAATGCAGCAATGCAAACTGCAGTGAACTGCCTTTAAGTGCCTGAGGCTTTYAGTCTTGCTGTTCTTTTCTGGCACTATCGGCAAAGATTAGGCTGAGAAGATTGGAACTGTTCAGCCCGGAGAAGGTTGCATGAAGATGTCGTAGCAACCTTCCAGTGTCTGAAGGGGGCCTACAGGGTAGCCAGAGACTCTTCATCAGGAATATGGGTGCAGTTTGTATCAGGAGTAATGGGTACAAATTGAAGGAGGGRAAATTTAAGTTAGGTATTAGGAAGAAATGCTTTTGCTAAAGGTTTGTGAGACACTGAAACAGGTTGCCCAGGGAGGTTGTGAATGCCCCATCCCTGGCAGTGTTCAAGGTCTTGAATGACCCAATCTAGTAGAAGGTGTCCCTGCCTGTAGTAGGGGGTGTTGGGACTAGGTGATCTTCAAGGTCACTTCCAACTCTTTAACATTCTATGATTCTATGATTTCTGAATGGTTAAATAGTTTTAAGGAGCATGCAGCCTTAATGAAAAAGGAGTTTGACAAAGACCTGTGGGGAACAATGCAGTGTAAAACAGCAGGGCTTCTACCWTCTTCCAAGTAATGAGGTTCTGAAGCTTTACTTAAATTTTCCTGTTGCTTCTCAACATTGAAATTTAGCATTTAATGTGCTGACAGTTTATTAAGTGCAGAGTGCATGAAATGTGATGCCTGCTGAAACTGGCAGATTTTCCWTTTTTAGTCAAAGAGAGATGTGTGTGGGGAGGAGAGGTATGTCACAATTCCTTCAGGTTTATGGAAGTRTTTATAGATCTATTGAAGTTTTTTTATTTTGACTCAAAATACTTTTTTTTTTTGCTTTTTTTTCTGTAACTTGAAGGTGCTTTTTAAACAAAGTAAGTAGTTGTGAATGTAAAGGTTTAAACACTTCATTTTAGGATGTTATAGAAAAATTCAAAGAACTGTTAATGATAGTTTTTCTAGAGAATGCAGCTCTGTCAGTATTGGAGAATCTCCCGAGCAGCTCTCTGCTGTCCCTGGCTTCCTATCCTCAGGTACACTGTGTCAGTTTCAGGTTCCTTGCAGCGGATTTGCTAAACTAAGTGAAGGAGCTATAACCCAAATAACTTTTCTGTTTGTTACTGGGTTGTCTTGCAGTAGAATCCATATTGCAGGGTAAGGAATGTAATCTGTAATAGTGCCAGAAGTGTGAGAACACGGGAAGTTAAATGTGTGTGTACAGTCATTTTTCAGATGGCTGTGAGTGATCTCTTTATTGACTTGTATTAAAAGTTTTGGTGAGTTTTCTGTAATAACAATGAATTTAAGTATCAAGTACCAGTAAATTAAAACTCTGTCTGCTAATGCAGAAATACTGTAAAAGTTATAAATTTTTATATTGTTTCCTCCACAAATAAATGGTGTGTAAAGTTGTTTATTTTTGTGATGAGGAARCTGTAAGTAATCAAGAGGTTGAAATGATGTCCCAGCCTTTCTCCAAAGTCAAAAGGTRTATGTTTGACATGTATCTTTGACTCAGGCTGCACTCAATTGGGCCTAGACAGTTGTAACTGTTGTTTTGTGGTTTTTGATAGGTTTACAAAATTCAGTCGTGGACCCTATTTCTAACTTCTGTATTTTAACTTTATATATCATCTAGCAAACAGGAACTCTTCAGCACAAGCAGCGTGCTTTCTACTGACAAAGATAAATCTGCTTCCAAAGAMAGCACCACTGAAGGGGCATCAAAGAGGCAGGAGGGTGGAGCAGAAACACCAAAGCAGCACCTGTTGGACATCATTGGTAATATGAAAGTGGAAGTGAGCTACAAGAAGAAACTCCAACAATTAAAAGCCAATGAGAACACGAAGCAAGCCATGAATGAGCTGGAAGGCCTGGACAGTGAAGGTTCTGTGCCTCAGGGAGCTACAGAAGACACCCAACGGTAAAATATAACAAACTTTTCTTAGCCTCTTTAATCCCTATTTCAGTTCTTTTTTTCGTTATTTAGACAATATAAGCTATCAAATGCAATTTCCAACTGCGGAAAAGAATCTTGTAAGGGAGTGTGGTGTACAGATATAGATTGGAGTAAATCATGGGGGAGAATCTGGGCCAAAGGTGCTGTATGCTTTCTACCATATGCTGCTGTTTTCTGCAGTGAGACTCTGGAAAGGTAGCATTAGCACCTGCCTGTGGAAAGTTATTTTGATGGGAGAGGGGAAATACTGTTCAGATGAAATACAGTGAAACTGAGGAAAAAGAAAAAAGTTTAGGAATGGCATGATGATTGTCAAGTCTTTGAATCTGCTCTTCTCTGCAGCGTGTTACATCATATTTATCACCTCACAGGTTTGTGCTGTTAGTGGTCTTCTAGCTGTACGTCCAAGTGGCTTTACAATGGTGCAGGGCTTCCATTTTCCCTGACTGGAGAACAAGAGCTTGTCAGAGTCATTCAGCATTTGATGATTATTGCAATGTAGGGCAAACCTTTCCCACTGGCCACCCCCATTTGGGAAAATATCTGACTAGCTTCTCAGTCATTAAGACATAAAGTGGCAGAGCAGAAATGACAATTTAAATATACTAAAGGCTTTGATTTATTTTTTTTTTGTCTTCATATCTGTTATGTCTCTTACAGAGGCAAGCCTTTGAATCCAGAATTGGTGAAGGCTGCTTCTGCAGTTGCATCTTCCCTTCCACGCAACAAGAAACAGACAGAATCAGAACTCCTTGCACAACTACGAAGACATGAAGAAACCACAGATAAACAGAAGAAGGGGGGAGCTATTAACATACGGTCTGTGTATTGATTGTTTTTCTCAATTATGTTCGAGATTCCGATTTTGGAATGTCATCCTGAAGGTGACTGCCTTCTGTTTTGGAAAGATGGCCCTAAAACGTACATTTGGATGTCTTATCCTTGGGATTAATGAATATTAGTAACATCACTGGACTGGTTATACCAAGCTCTSTAAATTTTGCCATCATCTTTCTAAAATGGTTTTGCAGAAAAAGAATTGTTTTCCTGCCCAGGATTATTGCTTTCTTGGACAGGCTAGCAAAATAACAGCTCGTTTTGTGAGTTTGGTGGTTTTTTTTTTTTTTTTTGGTCACAAGCTTCCAAAATTCTCACACAATGGATGGATTTGTAGACGTTTCAGACGTTCTGTCTGGCCTGGTGAATTTTCATGACAGCTCCGCAGAACTGAACTAGAGCAGCTCTGTTTATAACTCCACCCTTCCTTTCAAAACTTTCCAGTCAACGCATGAAACTCATCTCTTGGCTTAACTCTGTTTCCAGTGTGGCTTTCAAACAGATGAGAAACACTTGTTTGGAAACTCAAACAGTTGTGCATACTGCTCTTTTGGATGATGGCTAAAGACTGATTTTTTTATTCTATTTTTTTTTTCAGCTAGTATTCAAATAACTACTCAGAAAATWAGGTATAAAATCCAGGTGAAATGCTGAACCAAACAGAAAATTGGATCTTCACCGAAATATGAGTGTGAAACTTTTCTTTATGTCTGTTTGCAGTGTGAATTGTATGCTGCTTATCTTAATTTTATTATTTGAAAATTAATTTATCCAAACGAGGATCTGAGCTTGACCCAGCTATTATTGTTTGTAGGTTATGTGTATTTTGACTTGTAGGGATCAGTAAATGGTTATCAGAATGATTATCAATCTGTTGCGAACAGATGCAAACATCTAATGATGTTAGTAGTCTGCCTTAGTGGAAATTAGGGAAGAAAGAGCCAGACACGTGCAAACAGGTTGAGTTAGATGATTGCACAGGGATATGCAATGCTCAGTGAATAACTTTGTCAAGCAGAATATCTGTTCTTCAGATATATAAGGACTGTTTATATTGAGCATATGTTCATTAAACAGTTAATTACCAGGGGGCTTGTTCCCTCTCTGCCACCAGGCTCTTTAGAAGGGCAAAATACACAAATGTCTTAATAATAGCATCTTAATAATGGCTTTGGGTAGCCAACTTAACATTTAATTCAAACCTACTTGAGTAGTCAAGATATTGGACCACAGAGATACCGACTGACCTAATATGTGTAGGCTAACCTGGAATGTGCCTGTCTCCCTTTCTTAGGGTGCACATGCTCTTGTCTAGGTGTGGTTTCTCTGCCTGTTGACMTCACAGGCTCAGTCTCTCATCACCTATGGCACTTTCCGTGAAGCACTGACCCAGCTCTGGCTGCAGTGGAAGAAAGACGGTGACTAAGGAAGTGGTAGTCAAAGCAAAAAGTATTTTTTTTCTCTTGAAGGAGAGAAAAAATTCTTAAGAAATTTAAAAGCTGCTGCTAAATAATGCTTCTGTATTTTTGAATCATGGATTAAGATGTGATATTGCAATATTTTATGGCATGCTTGAGGTTGAAGCACTGTCTTTAGAAAAACGCATTTTCCTCGACCAGAACCAGCCTTTTTGGAATGTCATGGCTGGCTTGCTGTGCTCTTGAGTTGGCAAGTTCTRTTCCCTGAGGCAGCTTGGTGACCTAGCTTGTTTCCCCCAGCAAATATTCTCTTCCTCCTGTTGCCATTTGCTGAAAAGTTTTCGTTTTCTTCCTTTATAGTTAGATAGCAGAAACTCTTATCAGTGGATGAGCTTTCAAGAAAGACCAACAATTTCTGCTGATTTTCATGACAAAAATGGGTTATAATAACCTTTTAGAGCTAGTGCTGACCTTTCAGTTCTTTGAGACAAATACAGTACTTTCAGGTTTCTGACTCATATTTTAAAATGTTGATTTTACAAAGCCCAGCAGCCCTCAGACTTGATTTTGTATGATTTATGCTCCATGATACCTCAATTCACACAATGCATGCAAATGTTTTTAAAGTGTTAGAAAGCGTATACTTTTGTTCATACATGTTTTGTTGATACATATTTTGTGTTGAGTTTTATTTGACAGAGAGAATATGAGCAATTTAACATTTCATTTTTTTCTATAAAAGTGTTGCATTCAGTGTATTGACACATTTTAAAACCCATATATATTCCTTAGTTATTTAAAATATTTAAAAAATCAGATACTTTCACAAGCAGTAGAGCCATATAGTGCTGAACTGCAAAAAACTGGATACTGCTGTTGTGATTTATAATATGTAATGAATTGTATGTTGTCCAGATCTTTTGTACAAATTATTTTTACCAGGATTGTGGCAAGACCTACAGAGGTCACTGTTGTATACAGTCATCTCATCTCCTTGTAGAAAGGATGAGGACAATGYGTTTGCTAGGAGGGGGAAATATTAATGATACAGGAATTTATTTTCCTCAGTGTGGGCTGAAGTTTCACTCAATGGAAATCACAGCAGCACTGCACCAAAATAAAATCTGTAGCCCTACAATTTCAGCCCCTGTTTTGGGTGAAAAAGTAATTCAGAGCTTTGACAGGAATATGTCCAAAGCTCATTTGGTCTACATTTTAAGTGTTATAATTACTGGCTGATAATYAGAAAAGAGAGAGAGTCTGTGATTGTTAGAAAAGTCCTACCACTTCCCATCGCTGGAAGGCGGGTATATTTAGAAACTTAGATTTTTAATGTTGTGTTGGAACATGAGGTAATGTGTAATATCTAACCACTMTGGGTACACTGGGGTAGGAGTGTGACTTTTTAAACGACGTTTTTAGTTTCAAAAGGCATTTAAAAAATCTTTGGAGTTTTTTTTTGTTAGTACAGGTGTACTTTCAATGATAAAGTGATGAACATTGCTGCTGGAAACCTTCATATAAGAATGATGCGGTGACATTAGAATTTCCTAGTGAGGAACATGACACATTGACTGTCTGTCCTAATAGCTTGGTAGTGTAGTCCTTCCACATGTACAGTGCAAAACTGAAAGTAAATCAGGGAAGAGAGCTTCTCTGAGCAATCCTGACTCCTCTGAAGCATGGGAACACACCAGCCTTTTAGGTCACAGCTGAGTCAAGCTGYTGGGCTGGGCTGGGCTGTGTGTGGCTGACCTTAGGAATTATGTCCCTTTGACCCTTATAAATGTGTCAAGCCTCTGGCCCAACACCAGCTTACTAATGCCAGTAGCCATTTCATAGAGTGATTTCTAATGTGAGATATGCAACTAGTCTGAGATTGCTTTTTATTTAAGATTAAAATGAAATTATTTAAAATTTGTTTTCAGATGCCTTTATTTCAGAGTAGGTACTAGAAGAGCTATGCTATTCTTGTTCTGCCATTTGAAACCACATCTGAGACTGAAGAGAAATCATGCTGTGTTTCTGTGGCAATTAGCTTTTACAATTTTCCAGAAGTATTTCTTTCTTGTCAGTAAAATCTCTTTTGATTTAAGCTGACAAAAACATAGTTTGAATTTCATTCAGATTTTCATAAAATGGATAACACAGTGTTTTTGACTTGGCCTATKTTTATTTTTTGAGACCATATTTATGTCCTAAAACTTGAGCCCTGCAATTTGGGATGTCTTTGTGTGACTGGAAGGAGTTGGGTGGAGAGGAGGCTGTGAGGAAGAGTTACCAGCTCGGCATTTCCCAGCCAGCAGAGGTGCCAGTGAAGGGAACTCACAGGCAGGGCCAGAAAGGTGCTGGGTTCTGCCCTTTGCAATCAGAACGAACTGCGTATGGTGCTGGAAGAGGTCAGAGCATTTGCTCTTCATGTATGATTTTCACTCCAGAATTACGAAGGAAGATGTGGTCTGTTAATGCTGTAATATGATTATGCAATGCAACAGATTGCAGTGGATCAGGAAAGGTGACCTACTTATTAGGGTGGCATGATTGGCCCATGTCAGCTGATGTGTGAAGGCAAGCTTCCTTTTGGTCTGCAGCAGCACAGCTCTGTCCTTGGGCAGTGTTGGTTTCTGTCCAAAARACTGGTGATTTTTACCTCCCTATTTCAGCTTATTTTTTGTATCCCCATAGAAAAATTCCCCATTTGCTTAAGCAAAACATGACTAGTGCACTCTGTGACTATTGGTATACAGATATATGATTTTTTTTTTAGTTGAAAATGAAATCATTTAAAAGAAAGCATTTATTGTAGACTTAACAGGCTAAAGTAGCACTTTTCATGTATAGATTGTAACAAATAGTTTGAAATGTCAGACTTCAATGTTTGATGGATTAAAGATAGGTGTATTTTGTGAGTAATGTATAATTCTGTCTCATAGAGGCTTATGAAACAAATTGAGAATGAAGTTTCTGGTTAATACATATGACAAACTTCCTTCCTTTTTCAGTTTGTTGAGTTTTTACATTTCATGTTTTTAATTTCAGCAACGTTATTTTAGAAATGACGGTTAAAAGGCAGTCCCCAGCTCAGAGGGGTGCAAGGATATCCGGTGGCATTTCCTTGCAGTTGGATGAGGATGGTCGAAGAATAAGGCCTGAACGATCATCAGCTCAGTCTATTGACTYCAGAAGGTATTTTTGCTGTATTCACTTCCAACAGAAGGAGCATGCCATTACTAATGGATAATATTTTAAATTTACTTGTCCATATTCATGTCACAGTACTTCAGAGCTTTAAGAAAGTATTTTTCAAGAAAAGTACTGTTAGCATTGAAATAGGCTGTGAGAACGTGGTAGTTAACGGTAACCAGCTAATCAAACAATGTGTGCTTTTTAAATATTACTTTTTAGATAATTAAAAGTATTTGGTGCTGAAACGTAATTGTGCTTGTTTTAACGAGTTTAAATTATTCTTGCCTATGCATAGTAAAATTTTATGTCACTTTCTTAACTTCTTGGGACATAGAGACTTCGAAAKCTTGCTTTTCTCATCTAGAAGACTTGATAATGTTCGATGTTTAGAAAAGTTTCATCCCTTCTGTTGGGATTTTAAGGAGATATTAAAGTTGGTCTATTTATTTATTAACATCTCATTCTGTAATTGATATCTTTATTATCTGTGATGTTGTAATTGTCTGTGGAATTAACTTTATAATTCACATGTGATTTCAGGGTGCTCCTTAACTTTATTTTGCTGTTGTATTATGTGGCCACTCTGTTTTTAGTGAATTACTAAGCTAAGAGTACTAGAGTACTCTTACATTTTTGGTTTACTTCTGTAAGCTGTGCTTTCTTGTGTGTAGTCTTTTGATCTTCCATGGCAGCTCATCATCACATTCCTTCTCAATGTATTCTTTCTCTAGCAGTTTTTAGTAAGATCAGCTTCTCTTGTCATTAATTTACTTTGCAAATGAATCCCCTGTTTTGGGGGGAAAATTGAGGGAATCATATGTGTTTAGATAAGTCATGGTGAAGACCAAGAATTTGGGTAACAAAGGGAAAGAAAAGCATAAGTTTATGGGTGAGTAGATGTACAGTATTCTGTGTGTGGTGAAACTGCTTGGCATATAACTTCAGAAACAGCACCTTAAAAATAGTTTTGAAAATCCCTGTAATGAGTAAATAGTCTCCAGTTTCAGGCCTAAATTCCCTCCTGTATGCCTGAAAATCTAATGGATTTACTTATCAACTGATAGTAGGAAAACAATGGGTCAGGAGGACCTAAGTTAGTACATTGCAATGAAATGAGTGATGTTGCTTTATAGTAATTTAAATTTGTAATTTTCAAATAAATGTTCTTCTAAGACATGCATATATCTTCGGCCAATGTCATTGGAAATGTCATTACAGATAGGAAAATACAATCCTAAATCAACATTCTTTCGAGGCTCTGTAACTAGATTGCTCTGTGCTGAAATAGATCCAGAGTAGTTTCATCAATAAAAAGTGATATGACAAGAGCAGGTTTGCAGAAGTAGTTGAGGCCATTAGAAATCTCCAGTAAATCCAGAAGGGTAGTATTTTAAGGTCAGAAAGGGTAAATCTTGCCAGGGTAACAGATATATAATAACAAAATGTAGAAACTTAGAATCCCAGTAGAAAGCTGGAAAATTGTATGATTAAAAGAATAATTGATTCTGAAGACATTGGTTTTTCTATGTTTTCATTTATAAGAATTTGATTACTTATTGCACTCCTTAATTTTTTTTTTTTAGTATAAGCTTATGGTAATGATTAGTGTGATTGAAAATAGATGGTCAGAGTGAAATATTTTTATATTGAGAAGACAGAGCATCAGGGTGATGCTATTCAAAATATACCATATGGATATACTCTGACTGTTTGCCGTATGGCAGAGAAGGTGGCTGTGTAATCTTCCAAAAGGGCTATTTATGTCATAAAGCAGGAATTATTTGATTTAGCTCTTGCTTTTTCTGGTCCTGAATTGTGCAATATTTTTTTACAGGGAAAAGCTCCAAGTCTTCAGATAATTGCAACTTTATAAAATCACTTAAGTACTATGGTTTGATACTCTTTACCTTTGTTCAGATTTCTAAATATTCCAGTTAAAATTGACTACAAATATAGTGTGTGATTTATGCTCTTTCACATGGAAATGTTTTGAGAAACTCTCTTACAGACGAATKATAAGGTCATGAACACTTTCTCTGATTAAAAGCCTGAAGATTTAGTGAGAGTCAATTTTTTTTTGTTTCCAGAGATCTGTTAGTTCATGAAAATACTTTGTGCTTTTTAATTTGTTATCTGGCATTGTTGTGAGGTCTTGTGAAATACTAAATACCGTTTTTCTTTTTTGTTTATAGAACTCTGAAAGTGAGAAAGAGGCTTAATATATTCACTAAGGCTTCTACAGAACCAGAGCACACACTGAAAACAGGTTAGTGGAAATTCAGTAATGAAAAATGCAGTGATGCTAAGTTCTGCATTTTTAGAATATCAAGAGATTCATTTTTGTGAGGAGACATGACCTGTTTGCTTTCTACTTTCAGACTGATGAAAGAAATGACTACTTTGATGTAGCTCTGATTTTCACCAAGTGAAAATTGCATGCAGTGTAATGGTAATGTTTTCTGTACTGATCAGGGCACTGTGTTAGTGAATTTGAAGGGTGTAACTGGCTTTTTGTCACAAAGGTCACTCTTATTTCTGTGGGTGAAAAGCCAGCCTGTAGGATGGGTACATTGGCTCCAGCTTACTTGGTCRAATTGCAAGGAAGTGCCAGGCTGTGATCCCGAGGAAACAAGCATGCCCTGCAGGTACCCAAACATAAACAGGCTAGTAGAAACCCAAGACTGCACACTGAATTTCTGTGGGGCCTTGTTTTGTTTAGTGTTCCAGATGGGTTAGGAAGATCTATTGGTGGCTGACATATGATGTCTTGCTTCACCTATTGTCAAGTTTTTCATATTTGTTTAGAATTGTAGAAAGTTTTGGTTGGAAGGGGCCTTTAGATGTCATCTGGTTCCAACCCCCCTGCAATGAGCAGGTACSTCTTCCACTAGCTCAAGTTGCTCAGAGCCCCACCCAACCTGACCTTGAATGTTTCCAGAGATGTGGCATTTACCACCCCTCTGGACAACTTGTTCTAGTGTGTTGCCACACGTTCATTTGAAAACAATTACACCTTTTTTTCTGAAAACCACTACTTCTTGTCCTGTTGCAATGAACCCTACTAAAAATTCTGTCTTCATCTTTCTCAAAAATTCCATTTCAGTATTGAAAATATTTAATAAAGTCGTCCGGGAGCCTTCTGTTCTCCACARGGAACAACCTCAGCTCTCTCAGCCTTTCCTCTTAGGAGAGATGTTCCATCCCTCTAATCATCTTCATGGTCCTCCTCTGGACCTGCTCCAACAGGTTGATGTCCCTCCTGTGCTGAGGACCTGAGAGCTGGATGGAGCATTCCATATGGGATCTCATGTGAGCAGAGGGGCAGAATCTTCTCTCTCAACCTGTTTGCCATGCTTCATTTTATGATTCYAGCTGGCTTTCTCGGCTGTGAATGCACACTACTGGCTCATGTCTCTTTTTTTTATCCATCAGTGTCCCTAAATCCTTCTTGACAGGACTGCTCTCAGTCCATTCMCCCCCCAGTCTGTGTGGATGCTGGAGGTTGCCCCAACCCAGGTGCAGCACCTTGCACTTGGCTTTGTYKGACCTCATGGGGTTCCCATGGGGYCACTTGTTGAGCTTGTCCAAGTCCTTCTGGATGGCATCCTGTCCTTCAGTGTGTCAGCTGCACTGAGTGACAGCCTGGTGTCACCTGTAAATGTACTGAGGGTGCACTCAATCTCACTGTGGTGTTGATGAAGATACTGAACAATTCTGGTCCCAGTATGTGTTCCTGAGTGACACGAATTGTCACTGATCTCCATCCAGATGTTGAGCTCTTGACCACTGCATGCACAGTTTGAATAGAGCCCTGGAATGGTCCATGAGCTCTGGACCATCTGGATGTGACCACCCAGCCAATTCCTTATCCACCAAATATACATGCCAAAACTCAARTGAGATGAAAAATACCCAAACTAAAGTCAAAACAGATGTGACGACCCACCTTCATATGCACTGAATGGCACAGCTCTGCAGGAACAGTCTTTATGCTGCCTAACAGGGATAGCTTTCACTCACGAAGACTTGGCTTTAGTCCARCTGCGTTTGGCTAAGAGTGTGTGAATATGGACAAGTCATGTAAAGAACTCCCTCACTTTTCTTTGTGAACAATGAGACTACATTGTTAGCATTGATCTTTAATACACAGTTTCCCCTCAGCTATTSTGAGGCCCTTTTAAAAAACAGGCTTTATTCCAGTGTAGTGCCTTGGAACTTTATGTAAAGCCAGCAGCGGCTGAAGAAATAGTATTCCTCTCTGGTATCGTATAAAATGATGAGTATTTGTTTCTGTTTCAAGAGTAGAACTGTAAGTTTTGGCCAGATTCTAGCTGAGTAGTTTTTTATCTTTTTTTTTTTTTAACTTGAAACTGCAGGGAGATATTAATTTGATTACTTAGTTTTTTTTTAATAAAAAGTCTTATATTGCTGTTTGCATATTTTCAAGCAGCTGTGAACTTTCTGAATACAGCTATCTCTATGAAAATTGCTTATTAGAATGGAATTCAGTTTGCTCGTTTTTAGGTCTGCCAGTATCCTTAAAATTGATCATAACGAGTGATTGTTTTTAGTGTTTGTTTTGTAGTGTTTGTTTTTAGCTGTCTTAACAAAAATGGTGTTCAAGAAAATGGATTTTGAGTTGAATCAAATTTACTCAGAAAAAGTAAGAAAATATAAGATTTCTCTTTTGCATGAACAGAATACAGACGCAGTGACTCATAGTAGAACCTCAGGTAAGAGTTGAGATGAACTTCTTTTAAAGCACAAAATTKGAATCTGTATAAATGGTTTAAGAGAGCAGGTGGACTTTACTGTATTTATAATGAGATGTTAAGAAGTAAGCTTCCTTCAGCTTTTTGTATGGTGTTTCTTTGTTTGATTCCAGGTAGCCTTGAGGAAATCTACAGAATGTTCTAGACCAGGAAGCTGGTTACTTGGCTGACTGACTAAACATGATGACAAAAGGGCCTTAAACTTGGGAGATACCAGCTTGATACTTGATGCCCTAATCCATTTGTTTTCACTGTCTTGGCTCATATTAATGGAGATAATGGGTGAAAATATTGTTTATAGATGACAGAAAAGCCAATTTAAACTGTTGAATATTGATTTTGCAGTGTTAACTGGAAAGGAATTTGGCATCCTGAAAATATTTTTCATAACTCTTGACATAAAATGTCAGTATGATTTTCTGTTTCACAGAGGTAAAAATATTATCTTTATCACCTTTACTACAAACTCAAAAAATGAGTTTCTGCTTTTCTCTATTGGAAGATTAATTAGTTTCTTTAGGATGTGGACAATAGTTTCTTTCTGGTATGGTTTCTCATGTTGTCTTGTAGCTGTATTTTATTCCTGCCTCCAGCCCTCAAATCGAAGTAGTCAGCCTGGTAATGTAGTTCTGAAAATTTCCCTCTTAAGGAATAATTTGACTAGGTATATTCTGATTTAACACAAAAAGCTCTTTCAACTGTTTTCTGCATGTAAAAATACTGTTTGCTCTTTCATTGTGTTTTTTCTTAAAGGAGTGGGGGAGATTTTATTTTGTAATTCAGTTGAGCCAAAGATGAAATTATATCTTAGCCTCAAGTACTTACACTGAGGAGTAGTACTATAATAGCTGATTGTCCATGATCCACTCCAAGTGGACTGTAATATTTGAATTCACGTGAAGATCTGTGTTCCAAGGAGCTTAGGGTGAATTGATAACAGAGGGAGGCAAGGAAACAAAGGCGAGTGCAGCTTAGGCCAGCTCACTAACAGCCCAAGGCACTCCCAGAGGTCCCTCCCTGTCCTGTGGTAACAGCTTGTTCCCTTCAGTTCAACGAAGCGGTTCAGTCTGGGCTCGTGACCAGTTCTCCTGGGTGGAGGGACAGGAACTCCTTAAGAAGAGTAACTGCTGCAATATGAGTGCACTTGGATTTAAAAAAAAAAAAAACAAAAAAGCAAGAGGAAAGATGCATCCCTAAAGAAACTGTTTTTTTGAAAAGAGTAGGAAATCACGGTTTCTTGAGCTCAAGAGACAAAAACTGGGACAATGAAGAGTGTAGGGGAAGGATTTGCCATCATTTATAGATTTGTTTCCGTGAAGGAAGATATAGTTGTGAAGAACCGGAAAACTCCTGTAGAAGTAAGATTCCTTTAGCAAAGTGCACCAGGCAAGCTCAGAATTCATTGTATCCACAATTTTTGAAAGACAAAACTGAAGAAAGATTGTGGGAAAATTAAATTATTGCTCTATGTGGAAATAAATATTCCCCTAGGATTTCAGAATATATTTTCATCAGGCATTTGAGAATTGAATGAACTTTCATGCCAACGAAGGACGCTCATTTGAGAAAGGTGTTGCTGGTATCTAAGGTCGAAAAATTTGCACAGCTGAAACAATTAGTCTCTACAAGATTAATGTTAAAGGACCTTGTTTTAACTAGTGAGAAGTCTTTGGATGCTGACAGATTGTTACAAAATTTCTTTTTCAGTATCTCCACCAACAATTTGGGATCTGGAGTTTGCAAAGGAGGTTGCAGCAGTAACTGCACAGCCGCCCCGAAATGGTTTTGAGGAAATGATCCAGTGGACCAAAGAAGGAATACTGTGGGAGTTTCCAGTTGACAATGAAGTTGGTATGTGCACTGTGAACTTTTATTATCTCAGTTTATCTTTTCTAAAAATTTGAGCATGCTTGACCTTTGACTGTTTTAATGTAGTGCTTCATCTATGAGTCATGCTTTTGATAGTAAACAAACATAACTTCCCAACTGTTCCAGATCAGAGATGCTTCAGATGAACTCATTCTGGCACTCTTCAGGTGAAGTCTTGCAGGTGGTTTGGCTGATCTGAGGACTGGCTGCTGCCAAAAAGGGGAGGTCTCCCTCCCTCCTTCCCTGATGCTTTTAACACCAAAAGGCTGTTCAAGTCTCTTATATAATGCCTTTTACTCTGCAACTTCTTTAAATCAAGCTCCTAGCAGAAGTTGGGGAATCTTAAAACTGCTCTTATGTGTTTTATAACGCTGATGCTGTTCTTTGGTGTGGCTCTTGGARCAAGTGTCTAGCCAGATTCCAACCAGCTATTTGCCATTCCATATCTGGGCAAACCAAGTGTTAAACAGTTGTTTGCTTCCTTTGTTCTGTCTGTTTCATAAGAATAAACAGTCACAATATTCACYCACTCTGGGCATCTATGTTAATTAGGCATCTTTGTGCACAGTATTTTCTCTTATTACCATAAAAAAAAAAGCTCTGTGTGAAGTTATGCCAGCAGAGAGAGAGAGTCAATGTTAAGGAAGTGAAGAACAACTATACAAAGTGTGCAGTATAGGAAAGAGGACTATGTGGGTTTTGGGGTTTTTTGTAAGACTTTAAAGACATCAAACAGAACTGCTTTGTAATGATTCAGTCAGAGAGAAAAACAGGTTAGTATCTGAAGCTGGGAGTCTTTGAAAATCTGTCCTATACTGAGTTGCAAATTGAATAATGTGCTTCATTGTTTCTTAATGTTTATTTTCATCCTATTTGGCAATTTCTTCACAGAATTTAATCACTGCTCCCAGAATTGATCTATTCCATCATGTAGAAATCCAAGTRTACTCTAGTCATGTTTTTGCAGGCTTAAAACCACTGTGGCCAATGGTTTTTATGTTGTTGTAATGTGGCTGGAACCCTGCTGTCTGGGGCTGTCAGTTAACAAAGTGTCTTTGGCGGGCAATGGTTTCCCTGTTGCAGCCGTGYGGCTGGAACCAGGCTGTCTGGGATGGGGCGGGGAGCGGACAAAGAGTCTTCACATATAGTTACAACAAGAATCTTTATTGATTTGTCCACAAAGACTAGTCATGTGGAAAATTCCAGTGGAGCCATCCAAAAACTGTCACCTCTCAGGTTGAAATACCAAGTCGGTAAGTTCTGTCCTATCACGCTGCCAGCCACAGGCTGTTAATCACATCAGGTGTGTCAAAGAACAGTTAAAAGCTTGAGAACCTCACTCCATGTRTATCAACATGCTGTAATTTCAATGTCTCTGCAAAAGTAAGATGCCCCTTTTGCAGCTTTGTAACAGCCATTTCCCTCAATAGGAGGACATGACTTCAGTTTGTTGTGTATCCAGAAATGTGTGATTATTCTTCTCTGCCACAAGCATGTGGCTTTGAAAATGTAAGTGCAATTAAATTTTCTGTTGAGGAAGCACATATACTCAATTTTTTGCATTATGAAAGCCTTTAAAGTTTTAAACTGAAAAAGAAAGACAACTTCTTATAACCTTTTTCTTGGCTCCAGAGTATCTCTGGTGTTCTCATTAGAATGTTCCACCAAGGCCCTGTGCTGCGCTTTGTGGCATCAGGGCAAGTCATGATGTTTGGAAATTATTTTGATGTGCACATCTGAAGACGTGGCTAGACTTACTGGCTTGCTTCAATGACCAGCAGCAGTCTTCCCCCTCACAAACCTTACAGCCCTGTTATTTGCTCTTACCTGCATGTCCTTTGCCTTGTCCAATGCAGTTGAAGTCACTGTTAGGCAGAATATTACTTTTTTTTCCTCTCCGTCTTTCCAGCCTCTGATTAATTTTTACCAGATTAGCAAACCATTAGTATAACTTGCATAACATTGTTCTCACTCCTTCTTTCTTCTTGACTCTCATGCTTCTAAGCAGCTTCAATGCTGCTTCATGATTGCCATGGCAAAAAGTTGAGAAAGACTTTTCTTTGTGCCTCATTTATTATTTCTGTGCATTTATGCCATAATGACTCAAAAAGGTAAAAAGGACAGTGCAGATTATAGGTGCTAATTTGCCTTAGCACCTCATTATGAGGAGCAAATGCTTTTGGTGGACCAGAGATTGTTACTGCACAAGTGGTCAGTAAGTCTCAGAAAATTAATTCCTCGGTTGCCTTTGATGGCTTCTGCAGACAAAAGTTCGCTAAGTCCTGTTCTATTTGCTGTTCAGCTGAGATGCTGTTCCCAGCGGAGAAGTATTGAATCAGCTTGCCAAGAGAGTTGGCAAAGTTACACAATGACTGTGTTGGGGTTTCTTTATTAATGCTAGATCTGTTCTAGGGACCTACTGAAGAACATGATTGATGTAATTCTAGAAGTCCTAAAAGGATAGAATAGTTTGTGTTGAAAGAGACCTTTAAAGACCATTTAGTCCCAACCTCCYGCCATGGACCAGGACATTTTTTACTAGATCAGAATACTCATTCATCTTTATAGCATGTCAGCAACACTCCTTATAAGGGATGGACATCTGTATTTGGATTGACATCTTTAAGGCGAGGTTGGTCATATTTTGGAAGGATTAGTGTTTTAGCTAGAGAAATTCCCCAGACTTTCTGTTTTGTTGTATGTGGGGGGTTGGAAGCAGGATGTTGAGAGTGGATGTTTTCTTACTTTGCGATTGAAAAAGAAAATCCTCTGCTTTAGGTTCCTGCCATGCACGTTCTTTCAAATGACGTTTCTGAGGAGAGTGCCAGAGAGACTGAGGGGACAGGCTTGCAGCAGGAGTCAAGGCTTGCTAGGGTTAAGGGGAGTCATGCAAKCATATATCATCTAATCAGTTCCCACCAGAGGTTTCAGCTTCTGATGCTTGGGGCAGTTGTGGTCTCCTTTTTTGTGATGCACACTTTACTTTCTCGAGGACTGCAATATGTGGTCTAACTGAAATACTTGGACTTAACACTTCATCCCCAAACTGTGTATGGTCTTTGACAAACAGGAGAGCAGAATATACAATGTAATACTGCCTTCTCACCTGCATTTTTGTGAGAYTCTAAACGGTTTCTTTTGGGTTAAGTGAAATTATTTAGTAGACACAATCTCTCCTGATACTCTGTATCTACCCCCAGAAGAAGAGCATCCAGAAGGCCAAATTTTACTGTCAGCGTTACTCAGATTCTTTCAGTAGTTTGGTTGGATTTTTGAGAGCAGCAAAAGTATGGAAATCTGCAAAGGCTGTTAATTTGAAAATCAACCAGTAGCATCCAGGTGCAGTAAGATTCTACCTTCCCTTGGTGGGGGAAAGCCAGCATGGATGACATTGTAAAAGGACATCACTTCTTCTGACCATGGATATAGTTTCCAAGCATAGCAGAAACATGCTTTCTGAAGCTTACATTACTTTTTTTTTAATTTTTTTTTAAACCTTCAACTTAAAGGAACAAGGTGATAGCTTCTGAAGAAGGAAATGTGCTTTTTTTTTGTTTCAAAAACAATGGAGGCAAATGTGGTGTGCAACTGCTATTGATACACTCATGCATTTCTAGGGAAAATCTGTTGGAAAAAAGGTATTTCCCAGCTCCTTCAGATAATGCAGTACCTAAAGTTTAAAACAGGAAAGAAGTTATGTAAACTTCAGAAACACAATTTGAGAGACTTCTCCATCCCATAAATGTGCATAATTTCTTCTGTAACTGTAGAAGCTCTAACAAAGAAGGAAGCCTGGAACTTATGGGACTTAATTACCTCAATTTTAATACTCCTGATTTAATTTTGTCAGATAATACAGAGGAACATAAAACTAGCTAGCTTAGAAAAACATGTACACCGTAGTCATGTGTATGGAATTCTCATTGTTGTCATCTAGAAATGGTGCAATGTTTTTCTCTAGTAACAGATTTTTATTTAAGTACACAGGAAAATTGGGATCAAATAAAATTTTTGAGGTATATCTAACTGAACAAAAATCTTTCATTACAAATCCCAGATTGCCTTATTTTTCTTTTCCCTCAAAATTAGGAATGGCAAAAACAGCTTTTTTCCTGTATGTACAAATTTATGTTCCAAGTCTTTGTCTCTACCATCATAGTATGAGCAACATACAATCATAATTCACATACAACAGCAAAAACAATCCACAGGATGAAGAACAAAAATTTACCCTATCTCMAATAATCCCTTGTCCCGTGTCCTGTGAAGGCTTTTGAATGTATCATCTTTGGTGATGGCTATGACTTAAAAGCAGCTGGTGAGATACACAACACTTCTACATCATCATACACTCCCAGATTCAGACAGTGTCAGAAAAACAAACTTCTGTGCCCATTTGATAACAAAAGCATGTTAAAAGCATGGCTTGGAATGGACATGTAAGTGTTTGTTAGATGTTCAGTATTTGATACTTTGAGGTTGCCTCATTTGTTCAAGACTACCTTGTATTCTTTTTTCTTCTGCAGAATTTAGGCAAGCAGTATTCTCTTAAAAATTTATTAACAAAGTGCCTGCAATCTAAAAGGTAGTACCAATGATGAATCAAATTTTTCAAGTATTGAACAAATTAGATTTTAGCAAGAAGATTGATTTATGGTTATAATTATTCCTCCTACTTCCACCCCAGCATCAGCTTTTATCAAGACTACCAGCCAGAAAGTTGATTTAAATATTACATATTCWTAGAAATGTGAGCAGAACCATTAATTTTACTAATTTAAAATTATTTTCAAACGGTATTATTTTTTACTTTGTTAAACTTGCTGTTACATTATAACAAGTTTGTCTTTTTTTCTTTGTTTTTCTCATAGGGATGGAGGATGATGCTGAGTTTCATGAACATATCTTTCTAGAGAAACACCTCGAAGCCTTTCCCAAGGAAGGACCTATTCGCCACTTCATGGAACTAGTCATCTGTGGGCTTTCAAAAAACCCATACCTCAGTGTAAAGCAGAAGGTTGAACATATTGAGTGGTTTCAGAAGTATTTTGAGGAAAAGAAGGAACTTCTTCAAGAGATTTGAGACTTGGGAAGGTGCTTACCCTTGCAATGAAGAATTGTTATGTTGAAATGGGTCATTTGTTATGGATGAAAATACTGTCAGTGCATAATGATCATGTGGCCTGAAAGTTGTATTTTAAACATTAAACTGGAAGGTCATCTTTTCTTACATGCGTGTCTGTGTGTGTAGGTACTTTGACAACAAAAGAAGGAACTGATAAGTATGGCCTTTGCAGAATGTGCATTTAAAATTTAGTTAATCGAAACTGTTGTCTTTAAAAGCTGAAACTAATCTTTGGACAATACTAAATCCTAGGTCTCATTCCATTTCCTACACCCTTCACAGCTGGCCTGTAGCTTGACAGGTTGGATCATCTCTCCTGTTCTGAAAAACTTGTAATGCTTTCATTTTGCTAAGTCATGAACCACACTGGTGTTTGGATGGTATTGATCCTTTCTGTCTTTCCACTGATTAATTTTAAAGTTTTTGGTAATGTCTAAGTGATTTGAATGGTGTGCTTGTTGGTTCCTCTGCTCAGTGAAAGATTGTATTTCTGAGATGTGTGCACAGCGTAACACTGGTGAGTTACAGAAAATAACAAGGGAATGATGTTCATCAGGGGTTGGTATTGGGACTGGTGCCAACAATAAACTTCAAGAAGGATGTTTTAGATTAGTTGTTAGGGAGAAGTTCTTTGCTGTGAGGGTAGTGAGACACTGGCACGGGTTACCCAGAGAAGTTGTGGATGACCCATCCATGGAAGTGTTCAAGGCCAGATTGGAGATGTCCCTGCCCATGGCAGAGGGATTGGAGCTAGTTAATCTCTAAGGTCCATTTCAACCCCAACTGTTGTGTGATTCGAATGTCTCTCATGCCATCTGTACATTCGTTCTGAAGCTTTTGACTAACTTCCCATCAGCATTGTTTTAAAATAGGTCTGGATGTCAAGTGAACCATGAAGTGCTGTTTCACTAGAGCAAGCAGTTTTATGATGACTCAGCTTGGACCTGCGACCTTACCTCCTGCATCTGCAGGGCTAGAAGGACTTGACATTCCTGGCAAGGAGAGTTGTTGCCTACAGATTACATGATACCATCACTATTTTCTGCCTAGTCCTCKGATGCTGCTGAAGCAACTTCATGTTTTTTTTGATAATCCAATTAAATRTGTATGGTCCTTCAAACCTATTAACTATTGCAATGTATTTTACTTCAGTTATCTTCTGTTAAAGTTTCATCCATAACTACTCACTTGTAATCCAGGATTCTGAATGACCATCTTGCTGCTGAAATTTATAGAGCATTTCCAGCCCTGCATATTGTGTTCCTCCTTGTTCTCCCCAACCACGTTAGCAACTATTGTCCCTATAAATACACTCCTGTCTGTTTCTCACATTTCCTTCTTACTCAAGCAGGAAGGAGGATGAATATAGAATTCATGATAGAATGAAGGTAAAATACTGGCTTCTTATGCAAATTGATTTAAAAATGAGAATTACATGAAACTGAATGAAAAATGAAGTGTTGGCCTTTTTCTATGAGTTGGAATATTGTTGCTGTGTTCTGCTCATCTCCAAGACATGAATTTGCCCTTCTGGCAAAGGGAAAGGCTCAGGCTGTGGCAAGGAAAAACAACTTTTTSACTTTCTGGCTGTAAGAACAGAAAGATTCAAGTTTTGCAGGAATTTTTAGAGGCTTCCTGGCTTTGGAATGGAGAGAGTGAGAATTTAAATATCTCCATTTGGTAATGATAGTTTTAATTTTTGGTTCAATGCCCAGATAGGTTTTACTTAAGCAATACCATTCTTCCCAAATTTCTACCAAACAGTAATGCACAGCCTGTGTTCTRCTGTTTTCAAGCCTTTTCTAAAACAAGGTACAGTGACTTTGAAGTCAGTGTGGAATTTTAGAAATAGCTCCTCTTGTGTATTTGCCTGTAGTCTGTGTTTTGATATGAAAGACAGAGCGCTTACAAGCTYGGCTCTTGCTGGAAGAGATTCAGGAGTGAATACTGAATTTCACCACACTGGGAGAGAGGTGAATGTTACCATTTAAACAGATTCATTAGGAGGTCAGTACTTGGGTAARCTCTTAACAAGAGCTCTTGATGCTTAGGATCTTTGGAAAGCTGTAGTAATTCCTACTTAGGTGCTTAAATATAGATTTCAGAGTTAATACTAGGCAACAGGATTTGAATAATCAGACCTAGCTGCACATATGTATGGATGCTTCTGGGGCTGCTCTAGGCACACTATGAGAGCCCAAGTCGCAGGACAGTTATGTGTGGGGTTTTTTTTGGCGTGTGCACTGATTGKTAGTAGGCTTTGCTACCTTTTAAAGCATTGCTTACAGGTAAGTCACTTCCAAGCACAAAAGTCCTGCGTTTTCTTTTGAAGCCCAAAGGATAAAAGCTGTCTGCCATTGTTCAGAGTGGAGCCAGTGCTGCAGCTAATGATTCCCATTTTGGAGTAATTTCTGCTTTTCTTAGGATGGTTGGTTTTCCTCCTTGTAACTGGTTAGGTGGTGCTATGTGGTTATTTAATGGTAAAACAACATCTGTTACATTCTGCACCCTTACATTTCCATCTTCATGCATGAAGTTGAGGTCTTGCAATGTGCTGCTAATSCCATGCCTCCATGACACCCACATTGGAATGTTGTCTGGCTTTGGTGGGGGCCTGGGGATGATGYTACCCTGAGAACAGCAAGATGATGGAGCAGACTGCCAGAGCCGTAATGGTGGGGAATGTTGTCCATGCTTAGTGTTGGGGTGACATTTCATCCTCTGAGGTGACTACAGTGGGTGCATAGCAGAAGGAGGATTTCTTGTTGAGTGGAGGTGGCTGAGTTAGTGACAAGTTTYAGGCAAGGGCTGAAGAGGTTCATTGTTGGAGTCTCTGGTAGCTGTTGTTGGTGCCATGATGGTCATGGCTCTCCCAGCTTGGCTGCTATACCATGAAGAAGCCTTTTCCTCCACTTTCTATTATATCCAAGTAGTCTCCATTTCCCACCTGTCTGGTGCTACCTCAGTGGTTCCGGAGGGTCTCTGGCCATCCTGGAGGAGATGGATCATTTTCTCTGTAGATGGTATTAAGGAAAAGCGAGAGGAGCAATTGTGTGGTTGGGTTGTGAGATTACTTGTGCTGTGATTTCAGGTCATTGTGTTAACCCCTACTAAGCAATTCCCCTGCAGCATTACTGTGGTCTRTGCCTTGTTCAAGGCTTGTACTCCTTGAACATTTACCTGAGCACTGGAAGAAAGTAGGCAGTGGCTTAATTTTAACCCTTTGGACTTGTCAGAGGAACTAAAATGAGTGGGGTGAATATAGAGGAAAATCTTGCACAGGTTCCTGAACTGCAGGCTGTTTTGCTTAAAACATGGATTTTTAGATGAAGAGGAGCATTAAAGGAGTCCTGGAGTGCTACTTAAGTCCATTTTCTTTCAGTACTTACAGAGATAATGAAATTTCAGCATGAAAATAGCTCCTTTTGAGAAGCCTGAAACATGGCAGCAGTTATATAAGAGTGGCCACAGTATTCCTTTTAGTGAGGATTTGAAAGTAAATAGTCTTGGTTTAGCGGGGCTTGTGAGTATCAATTAACAAAATTATGTTGGTGGACCATGAACAATGACTTCTGAGGCTGCAGGGCCTCATTTTCACTGCAGACACAGCTGCAGGTGCTTTGGAAAGTCCAGCTGCCCCTGTGGTGTCCAGCAAGACATGGCGAGGACGTAAATCCCACCCTGCCCGGTGCCTGTGGCATTTTGGTCTCAGGATCTCCACAAGATGTCAGTGTAGAATTATTGGATTAGATATAAAAATCCTTGCGCTGTTCCCTCCAATAGATTAAAGCAAAAACTGTTTCAGAGCTGCACAATAGGTTTGATTGTGCTCTGGAATGTGTTGCCTGTAGACAATCGAGGTGGCAAGCGCTGGCTTCTAGGAATGGGTGTGAGTGACATCCTGAAATGGGAGCAGGGCTCCTGGTTGAAATGGGCGACTCTGCTCATATCAGGATGCCCTTATTCCCTTGGGGACAAGCTCCAGGTACACTCATGCAATCTATACCAAGATGTATCAATCTATATTAAATTGCTCTATGTTTTATTCAAAGAGGAGCTGAAAGCCTGAAGAAAACCTAGAAGGGCCATCCTGGATGGCAGTGAGGGTGTGAGGATGGCTGGATCAAGTCACCCACTGGAGAAGTGTCACTGCTGGCTGTGGTATCCAAAGCTTGCTTGGTTTCTTTACGGAGAAGTGGGCTTGCAATGTCCATTGAGCTGTGATCCTTCAGAGTAACTGGCGCATAGCATCCAGCTGAAGGGAGTTCCCCTTGGCCTTTTAACTCTTTTGCATAGCAGTCCCTTCCTGTCAGAGAAAGTTTTTAATGCTCATTGAGCAGAATTCAGACGGATGTCAACAACAAGAGTTTTTCCATGGAAGAAAATTCTCTGAAATGCTGGTGGTGGGCAGTTTTGGGTGGAGATGCTGACTGAAGCCCGGTGTGGCCGCATGTGGGAGGGAGCTTTCCCATCCAGGCTGGGCCTCTCCAAGCCCCTGCACTGTCCGGTGTTTCCGAGGTCTACCCTGTCCTGGGCGCTGCTGGCCATCTGGGATGTCAGCTCCGAGCTGCTGCAAGGAAAAGAGGCAGCAGGGCCAGCAGCCGTAGGGATGTTTGAGAAGCAGCTTTCCTCTCGTCTMCTTTGCAGGCCCTGGTATTTATTCCCGTTTTCCCAATAAAAGCCAAATGCGCTGCAGGCCCCGCGCCTCTCCTCGCAGCTGGGGCTGCGGTCCCCGCCCCGCATGGCCGGGCTGGCGTGGGTGGCGGCGCTGCCACCGCGGGGCTCGGGAGCCGCCGGGCGATGATTCATTGTGGTCCCGGGCAATGCACCCTGTCACCCGCGAGGGAGGGAGCCAAAGGTGACGGTGTTTGTCAGCGGCGGCAGAAATAGCCACGTTTCAGATTTCACTGGGGAAGTGGGGAGGCAGGGAGATGGAGATCAGTGCGGCCTCAGCGCCGTTCCCAGACTGCCTCGGAGCCGGGTGGTGGGGAAAGCAGCGCCTCATCACTCATGTGGGCGAGCATTTGCCCACCTAAATTTGGGGGGATCCCAGCCACTCCTAGCATTTGCATTGTGCAGGTAGAGATGGCGATGCAAACTGCCTTTCCCCTTGGTGTGTCCTCTCAGCTCACCCTAGGGGACAGCTGAGGTGACTTTCGGGGTCAAGGGACTCYCGAGGAGGCACTCCTGATTTCCTGCCCTCTGTGCCACAGCACCTGCCGGACACTTGCCCGGTGGCCACAGTGAAGAATTATTCTTATTTTCTTGCTGGCTAAGGGATTTTCCCTGTTCAAGGGCTGGACTCTGTCAGCTGCTTGTCCCTGCCTGGGATGAGTTYCTGGGCTGCCCAGGATGCTCTGCAAAGCTGGGCAGTTTTGAAAGATGGGATAATCTTACTTGTAGAGATAATTTTTAAATAGAATAGCTCCTGTTTCTCAGGACCACAGTAGCCACATTGGATGCAGGAAAGTGTGCGAACAAAGTACCACTGAGATTTAAGGGCAAAGGTATGATCTTGTTCCTCAGRTTATCCCCTGAAATCAGTGGGATTGCTCAAGCAAGTTTCCATTTCAAACCTGACAAAGCTTTACTCTCAACTCACCCTAAGCCTATCTGGTGAGGAGATATTTGCTTTTTGCTTTCCAGTGGGAAGAATGGAACTAGAGACACACACAAATAACTGCTCCTCAAAACCTCCTGGTCTTGTAGACCAGGGCTCATTTCATTTTATATATCTATTAGATATGGTAGCAGCAAGTGCAAAATTATTTTGTAAAGCTGTATTTAAAAACCCTCAAGTTCTAAGACAAGAAGTGGGAAAATAAAAAGAAAATGTGGAAAATAAAATATAAGGCAGATTTCGAATTCAGCCTAATTTTAAGACAAAATTAATATTTCTGCAGTGTTCCTCTCAGTGAGCGTGATCAGCTCAAAAGGCCCTTTCATCATACAGCTTAACACCCTGGGAAACATTGTTCTAATGAAATTATTAGAAGTTACTTTTTTCGCCCTCTCTCTCCTGAAAGCAATAATATTTTTTGAGAAAGGTTGTTTTAGGACAGTCACAAGATATCCAGGCCTCAGTGTGGCAGTGCTATAACAGATTGGCAGCGATACTGAGCAGCAATATCCAGACACGGATTGTGCCGGTGTCATGAGGGTGTAAATCCGAGTTTCCGATTGCTTCAAAATCAGGAGCAGCTGCCAGCCGCGTGAAAGGTTGCTTGCCTGAATCCAGGGCTGCGGTCAGACTGGTTCCTCTGTCACTGCAAGCCAGTGRCAGTGAGGGATGGAGGCAGAGAGGGATAGAGGCTGCCTAAAGCCCCCCAAAGCACCCCCATAGCTGGTGGGGCTATTGTGGTTCCTGCCAGGATCCACTGGGAAGAAGAGGGAATTCCCAGTGCTCTGCAGAGGCCAGCTGTCTGCTTCCCTCTCTTCCAGACCTGGAACATCTCCTGCTCCTTGGTAAGTGCCTTCTGCAGGTGCTTTAAAAGCTACTGTTAAATTTCCCAGCTTCTCTTTCCCCCATCCATAGAGAAAGAACCCTAATGTCAAAAAAGAAGCTAAGGCTCCTTTCCCTACCTAATAATTTTTAAAATCTGGTGAAACAAGCTTGGCTGTTCCTCTGGGTTCCTGCTGTGCCTCTTCTGCTTGCCCAGAGCACGGTGCTGCTGGTTATCCCTCCCCCACGGAAGCCACGGGGGCCTGACCCGGTGTGCAGCTGCCACAGGGGTTTTGCTGTTAATGTTACTKGTTCCAGCACTGATTCCCATGTAAGACAAGGCCAGTACTCTTGTTTGAAGGGTCAGGCTGGAGCCCCTTTGCTCTCCTCCCTACTGGAGGAGACTTTGTGTCTGTGCATCTGACAAGGAGAGATGTTGGAGGTGATGTGCCTTCTCCCAGGCTGCACCGAGTCCCCTGGTACGTGCRTACCGTGGAATGTGTGGGTTTGGTGTGGACCCAACTGACAGCCCAGGCAGTTTTTCTGCAATGTGATGATAATAGGACTGACCAAAACTGTAGCTCAAACACCCAACTCCGATGTTTTGTCTCTGTGAACCAAGGGGCTGAGAAGGGCTGGCTCTCCAAAGCCTCACCCTGTGCTGTGGTGCACAGTGGGTCATTTTTGTCATGGAAAAGTGATGGATAAGAGCAGAGGGGAGCAAGTCCTACGCTTTTGAGGGGGCTCATTTTGGTTTGGTGTCAGAGAGCAAGGGAGGTGGGCTTGGCTTGTCTGATACTTGGCCCACACTCCCCCCATTCCCAAGCCATGTCATGCCTCACTGCACCCCTGCAGGCTCAGGGGTGTAGCTCCTGCAGCTCTTTGAGTCCCAAATTTTCCAAAATTTTAAAAGAAACTTTGTTTTCTGTCTTGGCAGTGGTATTATTTGGAGTTTGAATGAAGCCAAGCAAGGCTCATTCCCAGTTCTCCATGGATGTTGGCAGTAACTTGTTCTTTGTCTCTTTTTCTGCAGCTCATCCTCCAAAAGGGTGTTTAATCAGAACCYAAGGTAGGAAGCAGACAGATTTCAYCAGTTTTATCACCACCACTGAAGTATTGCCACCTGCTGTAGTGCAGGGGGGGGATTCTTTGTTCCCTCCTGGAGCCACATCTCCTTCAGGTGCCAAAGCACTATGCTGGTAGAAGGAGCAGACTTGGGCATGGCCAAAGAAGCAAAAGATGGAGCTTTTACCTGGAGATTGAGGGGCACATCCTTGCTCTTCTCCAGGACACCCACTGCCTTGAGACCCAGCAGCATCATCTCTGGCCATCATCCAGAGCTGAGGAGTGACTGCTGCAATTTTCCCTCTCCCTCAGCCCTGGGAAAAGCACTGAGACCTGTAAATCTTCTCCCTCCTCTCACCAGGTGGAAATGAGGAAGGAAAAACCTTAATCCCTCCTCTCTTGCCCACAATGGGAAAGATAAGCTGTATTTACTTTCCACTGCCTTGTAACCGAAAGGAGGAGGAGAAAAGAGACTGGAAAGGGAGAAAGGAGAGGCTTGGGACATGGAGATCCCTCTCAACTGCCACATTGGAGTCTGCTGAATCCTGAAATGGGCAACCAGGTGGGCAGTCTGCAGTGTGGCACCCCCACTTGTGGAGAAAGCTTTTTCTGAGTCACACAGTAACAGTACAGGGCAAACTGGGAAGGTGACCCTGAAAAAAATCTGTCCCACCTGTGGCTGTGTTAGGGGTGTTGCTGGATGTTTTTATAACATYTAATTATTACAATTTTAGAACAAGTGCAACAAACACTCTGGAAAGGAGATATGAACATATAAAATGCAATTGGGAAAAAAGAAGAACCCAAGAAAATTTGGAAATTGAGTGAATGCAACCAAAGAGATTRGGATGAAATCAGGGTCAGTGCAAAGGAGTGAAACTTACCAAAATTATACTCACAGAAATGACAAATTCAGGGAACAAAGTGAAATGAAGAGATGACATAAAGTGCAGATAAATGGTCCAAAGCTTGCTGAATTGATGCTGATTGAAATTGCAAGATTTCACTTCTTTTCCTGAAAGGAAGAATTTGCTTTCAGGAAAGGAAGTGAAATCTTGAAATCAGAGAACAAGTGGAACAAACATTCTGGAAAGGAGATATGGAGTGAATGCAACRAAAGGGATTGGGATGAAATGAGATGCAGTGTAAAGGACCGAAACTTGCCAAAATTACACTCTTTAAATATCCAAAATCAGGTAAMCAAGTGAAAGGAAGAGATGACATTAAGTGCAGGGAAATGGTCCAAAGCTTGCTGAATTGATGCTGATTGAAATCGCAAGATTTCATTTCCTTTCCTGAAAGGAAGTTGTCCCTCTTCTTCCCAGACACAGAAGGTCACTCCAGCCATTGGTCAGGAAAGAAAATKGTGTTAAACTGGTGAAAAAGAGCTAAATTCTTGTAGGTTTATTTTTTGTTTGTTTAAATTTCTTTCATGATTTTGCCATTCTCACTTCRGTGAACACTCCTACACACCTCACACAAATTAGGTTTGAGCACTGCATTTAAAAATACATGAAAGAGTAGAGCAGCACAGAAATATGGAGGTGAGTCTGAGTTAATGCTTGGCAAATAAAACCCCAAACATTGAAACAATTTCTTGGCAACAAGCACCAGGGGCACATGCCAGGATGGTGGGCATAGGAGGCAGGCAGCTGGGCAAGGGAGAAGCTGGCAGAGGGAATGCAGCCCCTGTCTAGTTTTGTGTGATGCCTGGTGTGGGGTGAGAGCCTTTTGGGGAAGGAAGATCAGTTCTCCTTCCAGAGAGGATGGGTCTGGGCACCAAACAGGACATGCTGGTCCTGGAGAGGGTCACCTGTGGCAGCAGGTCTGAAGCAGCTCCACGGTTACGACCTCTGCAATGTGTGGGCATAGTCAGGGCACTGAAAGAGCACCAAACCTGAGATTGTCACTGTTGTGTACACAAGCTGGGAGGAGTTGTTATGCTGTGAAAGGATGCAGAATTAGGCATAAAATGGGAAGAAATTAAAATCCTGTGGCACATTTCCCCTAGTTTTTTTCTTTCTCTCTGGTTAAAAAGAAGAAGTTGAGGGGCTTGGGGCGTTCCACAAGTGTTCACCTTGGGCTGTGGGCTCCAAACCTCCCCTATTTAGAGCGTAATCTCCTTACTTTGGTGTGGTCTGTTCTAACTGCGGTGTGGGATGAACATGCTCTTCTGCCCTGGCAGCATGACCCTGCCCAGGAGTAAATTACCGTGGTGGCTGTCAAGTAAATGCAATAAAAAATTAATGTAGCTGTTAACACACTTCTCCTGGCTTTGATTCTTATAATTAGGTCAGATAGAGCAGCTACTATTATGAGTAGTTTCTGTGGCTCCCCTCAGACAGCCTTTTTAGCATCAGTCCCTGATTTTAATTAGGCTATGGAAAGACATTGCCCTTTCCTGAGCCATTTGTTAAACCTGCTCACCTCCACAGACAGARACAGGATTTTACTGCACAGAAGCCAAACATAACAAATTGACAAATTACTTGTGGTCTCTGATARTCYAGGTGACRTTGGTGATGATTACCTGCGCACTTRCAGGAAGATACTGGCATGCTGGGTGGTGGCATGCATGGTGGTGACAAATRAGCTGTGACTATCAGGGTGCATGCTAGGGCTTTTTGCAGGAATGGAGATAAAGATTTGAATCCAGGGCATCCAGGGCTAAGTCAGTTCAAAGGTCCCTGACAAGGGTTTGTCTCTGGGATTGAATGTTTTTCCCTCCCCATCCAAATGGTCCTACACAGAGATAGCTGTGTTGCACCAAGACACTCGCAGGGGAGTAAGGCTATCTGTGCCATCCTAGAGCTCCCAAGTATCCCAGGTGAGCAAGACTCATGATTCATGCGTCATGAAGTCAAAGGGAGGCAACAAAACTCTCTAATCTGATACCATGTGCAGTGCAAAGTGRGTGGCTTATTAATTTTAAATAGAGCATTTTATTTTCTTTTTTCCTTCTTTAAGAAAAGAAAGAGTAAACCAGCCAAAAATTTGTGACTTAATGGCTTCCAGTGATGGAGAGTCTACAGCATGACTGAGTAAATTGTCGCAGTGCTTAATTATGCTGATGAAGTCAATGGAGTTACTGTAAACTGAAGTTATACCAGTGTGACAGAATAAAAAATTTGGCCTAGTTACCTGAAAGGAGCAGCACTTTAAAGCCTCTGTATGTCTTTAAATAAAATTATTCTCCAGCAGAAGAGGCAGAAATGCAAGRCATTTCTTCTAAAACACACTACAGYAGTCAATTGGTCTCCAGCATACTACTGGAATATTAATGCCAAATCCGAGTTGCATCCATGCTTTAGACAGTTAATTGGACTTATTTCATACATCAGTCTGTCTGTTGTCGTTAGGRCTATGTTGCTGCTGGCTGTGATAACATTTTTATCTGTTAACTTCCAAGCTGCTACGAGTAACACCATCTACTCACCAAATGAGTCAGCTAACTTTCCTTTTAACTGTTTCTTCTGCACCCTGAAGGTGTTATGAATGTTGTGGTATGACAAGCTGGTCGACACTCGTTCCTTTAAAGTTTGTGTCTCAATTTTATTGTCACGGTAGGCTTTCTAAAGAATAGGTTTAGAATTTGCAGCAGCTGGGCAAGATATATTTGCCAGTTCACTGCAAAGACCTGAGCAAAAACAATTGTTTTGATTTATTTAAAAAGCATCTCATGATGGAAATCGGTGTTACAATATCCAGGCTTTTACTCCCACGGGAACAATTCTTACAGGCTATCTGAATTATCCAGAAAGTGCCAAGGCAGATTCATACTTAAACTGGATTATAAGGAAATACACTGCAAATCACCGCAACAAATCATTACTAATCACAATCAATCGGAATGATTAAAGCCCTGGAATCTCTCCCGAAGTTATGTTAATGGATGTGAAATTGCATGCAAATGGCACCGAGATTCCCAGYACCAGCCCAACACCGTGTCTCTACCTGCCCCCTCTCACTCAGCATGGTGGAAGGTTTTCCCTCAAACCAATGCCCTTTTCCATCCTGGATAAGATTTTCACTGGAGGACTGAAGATGTTTATCTCAGAGAGACAAGGAACACTGTAGTTTGTCACACCCTAAGAAGATTGTAACCCCTGTAGATTAGTCATACTCAGGTAAAATATTCTCAGAGTAGCTAACTTTTCACATGAAAAATGTCTGTGGTATTCTTCTTCACTTCCTGTGCTTAACTGCTGGGACTATGGTGACTGCACATGTCAAGAAGCTACACTTTTCCCTCCAGAAATGTGAACAGGGAGCTTCAGCATACATTTATGATTTTCTTACATATATTACAGAAATATTTTAAAGCTTCAGAAGTCTCTTTGGACTATGTTTGTTCAGTGTTTTAATAACCTCCTCTGAATACGGTCACAAAGGATAATTCTTCTTTCTGGTCCACAATATTCTGCTTATTTCTCATTTCAATGTTTGCTTCATGCTGATTATATGACCCATAACTGTGTGGCAGTGAAATGTGTGATTTCCAGGGGTCATTCACTCTCTTTGTTGGGAGAAAACAAGGAATCCAGAGGATGCTTCCCAGCTAGGGGSTTGAGACTGCTCTCCTGGGACTGCAGAATGGGGTGACAAGATGTGACTGTGCCAGAAACCCACTGTCACCAGCACTGTCTGGGAGCAGGGCGTGATGAATTGTCCCCAAGTACATTGCTGACAAATGATGCTGGCAGCATCTGAGGAAGGCCCCTAAAATGTAATCTTTAATCCTTCTCCTCAGTAGCCCAGAAAGGCTGGTGTAGGTGGTGGGAGACAAGAGAAATTGAGCCCTTCAAAGACAGAACGGGATATCTTCCACGCCCACTGCGCTGGTGTGATCTTGGCCTGCGCAATAGAAGCCTTTGATAAAGTCCCTGTGTTTTATCCTCATCCCAACCCACCGACACAGAAAAATGAAGTCCCAGATGACCCATCACCCACCTGTCCATGTCCCCTGGGAGCCAGATGTGAACACCTYCCGCTCTCTCTAGGTGGGAGGCAGAAGATGTTCCTGCAGATGTCGGCATGGGCACCCGGGAGAGCAGTGGTGTAATTGCGGAGTGGTGAATACCTGTTTGTCGTGTTCTGGAATCCTCCCCCTCCTACACCCACTTTGTGTGCCTCTTTCCTGTTTAGAGGGGAGATTATCTCACCTGTGAACACTCCATAGCAAGATAGCTTTGTTTGGTTCTCCCYATGTGGCAGAGGTGACGGTGATGATGGTGCCCATTGTGAGGAGCTGCCCCCGGATGTTAAATGCCCTTTTGAAGCCATCTCCTCCATCTCCTGCCCTGCAATACAGGGCATCCACGCTGTGTCTGTGGCACTGAGAGCACCATCGGCTCAGGTGGGGTTTGCAGCCGCTGAAAGAGGCCCTGAAGATGTGCCAACAGTTGCTTTAGGATGTTCCCATATCCCAGAACAGCTGGGGTGTACATCAAAGGCTCAGGGAGGTGACCCAGATCTGGTGCACTGTATCTCCCCAAAGGGTGTTGCTGCAAAGCAGAGGCACTTCTTGATGCAATTGCTCCTTGGTGACAGGAATGAGGGAGGTGTGTTTTAATCGAGAGCGGCTCCAGCTTCATCATGGGKCCCTGTGTGGGAGGGCTGCTCTGCTGTGGGTCAGCACCGTGGGTGGGTTCACCCTGCTCCCCCACACAGCCAGCAGCCCCAGGCACTACAATACACCCATCTGGCTCTGGCCAAAAGTCACCTGAAATCTCTCCTGCTGGAGGTGCTGGTGAAGGAGGTGATGACRAGCTGGACTGATCACTGTGCCTTCTGTAGAACAATAGCTAAGCAAACATTTGAGAAGGAAGCAACTAGTGAGGGAAGACCAAGAACCTGTATTTCTGTTCTAGTTTCAGCTGGTGATTTCTCAGGGTATCAGGATACTTGTTCTTGGCTGACAGACCAATACAAGCTGCAGCTSATTCAAGCCAGAATAATTTAATAGGGCAAAAGGGTCAGCTGGCTGGTCATCTTCCTCCTACAATAAAGTCCTTGGGATGTCTCCCTAGTAGGTCTGCTTTGATTTGATACTCCCTCAAAGGACTCAGGAATGCCTCTACGAGCACTYAATATGCTTAATGCTTCTGGGAGCCTACGGTTTGTCCCTACAAAGATGCACAAGGTTCTCCATGTGCCAGACCTTCAGCTCATGGGGTATCACAGTGTTTTCTTTYTCATTTTCTCTTCATAGTTTTTGTAAGAATTCCCATTTTTACCCTCAGTTGGAACTTATCAAGTTGGAGAGGATACTCATCCCTAGCTTTAATCCCAGGTTACCTGGATGGCTGCCTCAGAACCTTCAGTTTTGTTCTTACCTTCATGAGTCCTTGTCCCAWCGTATAGCTCCTCTAGGAGAAACCTGTCAGCCGACTGTATCACTGCTCCTCCATTCCTGTGAACATTTCCATGGTTTGCATGTTCAAGGCTATGTTCTGCTTCTCTTTTAAATGACTCGCTGCTGGAATGATCCTCCAACTCTCAGCTGACTACAAGATGCTGTGTGCAGCAAATGTAGGTTTATCCCTCCAGACCTTTCATACTTCCTCTTGGTGCAGCACTACTTTGTGAATCAGTGTCTCAATTCTGACAGTGAATGCTCTTATTCCTAGTCAAGGTGATGTTTCTGGCACTGGACATAGCTGTCTCCTGAAAAGTCTCCCCTTGTCCTATGCAATATCTCTCTTTTTTACTGTGCAGGTTGTACATGCTCCGCTTCTCAGTAAGTACTAGAATCCCTGGCCTGAAGATTCTTTTGAAAAGGTTTTACTTCTTGTAAGTGAAACAAATCTTTGGGGGCCAGATAGGGACAGTGTGTGCTTCTTTCCWTGCCTTTGACAGACTTCCATGCTGTTTTCTCTAAGTCCATCCTTGGTGCATCCTGCTGGTGTCTCCCTGGACCCTCAGTTTGTATCCCCTTCCTGCACACATTGCCTAAAAGCAGTTCTGCCAACCTTCATGAAAAGCCAAAAAACTCCTCTCTCATTCCCAAGTTGCTTCAACATCCTAGAGCCCCTGGTTGCTGCCACAAGCTTCCCTCCCTACTCACTGCCCTGCCTCACTATTTCTCTTTGCCCTGACTCCACAGCTGATATGAAATCAGCATTCTCTGCTGGTAGGTAAGGTGAACCCTGCAGAAGAGTGGCTGATGAAAACAAGCCTTTGTTAAAATAACAGGTTAGCAGGTGAAGGCAGCAATCTGAGAGGGGGAAACTGGCCCCTTGTAGTGCCAGTGCCTGCTGACTCTATCTGCAGCTCTTCCAAACAATAATGTTTTGGTGTTCTAAAGGCCATTGGTAATTCCAACTACAATCTACTATAAAGTTGTTGTCAATCTTCTCTCCCTTTCCCAGCCCATTTTCAGGTCAACATACTCATTTTAAAGTTGCTATTGGGGCTACAACACTGGCATGGCATTTTAAAGTAAACTCAGTAGCAGAGGTTGAACAACAATAAGAGATTACTAATTTATGTAGTTTTTTTCAAAGTGAAGTTCAAAGATGGCTTTAAATCATAGAATCATAGAATGGTTTGGGTTGGAAGGAACTTTAAAGATCACATAAACTCACCGCTAAATACAAATTTCTGTGTTTGATAGTACTGTGTAATATTAGTAATGATAGTATTAACAAAATACTATTATTAGTCTTCCATTGTAGGTCAAGGGAGGCGATCCTGCCCCTCTACTTCACTCTTATATGAGAACCTACCTGAGTGCTGCAGCCAGTTCTGGGGTCTTCAGCACAAGAAGGATGTGGATCTGTTGGAGTGAGTCCAGAGGAAGGCTGTGAAGGTGATCACAGGAGGAGCACCTCTGCTAAGAAGACAGGGTGAGAGAGTGGGGACTGTTCAGCCTGGAAAAGAGAAGGCTCCAGGGAGACCTTAGAGCACCTTCCAGTGCCTAAAGGGGGCTACACAGGAGAGCTGGAGAGGGACACTGCACAAGTGCATGTARTGGTAGGAGAAGAGGTAATGACTTTTAAATGCAAGAAGTTATTAGCAAATATTTTTTACTGTGAGGTTGGTGAGGYACTGGAACAGCTTAWMCAGAGAAGYTGTGGATRCTTCATCCCTGAAGTATCCAAGWCAAGGTTGGATTGGGTTTAGAGCACTCTGGTCTAGYGAAAGGTGTCTCTGACCACAGCAGGGGGGTTGGAACTAGATGAYTTCTGATGTCCTTCCAACCCAGACCATTCCATGATTCTCTGAAGTCTATTGAAGTCAAAAGAGATGAACATTCAGCTCTCATGTCTCTCAGGCCAGGTTTTGGATAAGTGAATTTTCTCTGCCTGTTTTTCTTCCTCAGCTACAAATGGARGTAAAGGTGATTGGCAAAACTGTAGGTTTCCGATGCTTGAGTCATGGTAAGTGAATCTTACCCACTACTTAATGAAGCCACACACAGGTTCCTAAACACCCATCTCCCCAGAAGCCTTGGACAACAGAAAAAGGATTTGAAAGCTGCTTTCCACCTTATGACYGGGAAGATTGCAGGTATTTATCCCTTTGCCTGGAGATATTGTTAGAAGGCAGAGAGACTCATTTTATTGCCATAATAAGTTAATTAACTCAATTTCCCCCCAACTTAGAGAAGCTACATGCAATTAACTGAGAAACAGGGCTTTTCTTCCCTGTTTTTGCTGTGCCCACAGTGATACAGCTAACAAAACCTGTTGTCTTCTGAAAAGGAAAATCATACTTCTGAATTGTTTCCAATGGCCTAGGTTGCTCTTTTGGTTGCTAGCTAAACTCACTGCATTAGAAGAAATCCCCATCATGAATTGCCTGCTTCCCCCACCAAGCCCTTGTGAATCATCCACAAGGGAACAACACGGCGCTGCTACCATGCTGAGCGTAGCAGCTGCCAGGCTGCTCTCCTTGTCTGCTGCAAGATGATGCCCAATGTGAGCATTCAGCAGCTTTTTTGGGGTCAATAATATGACTTTCAAAATTTTTGATCTATTTTTCACCCTGGTTGATCCAAACAAGATATGCCACCATGGTTTTTCAGAAAAGGTTTCCAGAAACTTTCTCACAGCAGGGCTGCCTATGACAAGAAGTGTAAAGTCTCTGCAAATCAGGGAACTTATTCTGTGGTGCAATCTGTGTAGGAAAAAGTTCACTCGCCACTTTTTGCTTGGCTCTGCCAGTGCAGATTCAACATCTCGCAGCTTCGATTCCCGCGAAGCACTCTCAAAATATTTGTCACAGTCTGCTTTTGCTTGAAACCTACAGAGCAGAGCAAGCTGTGCAGCACAGCGTGCCAGCATGCTTGTGAAAAATCCCTTCTGGATGCCTGTCACTGCTCTGCTTAGCACTTTGCACTCTGTCTCTAGCCATGTTCTTGACCTTGTGTTTACCTCCATGGCATTTACCCACTTCCTCACTCAGCTGCAGATCTCGTTGGCTGGCGCAGACATCACTGCACACGCAGTGATCTGCCAGCTAGGCTGTAACCCCGCTGAGGAAGAGATGCACTGATTTCATCTGACATTGGCACATGAATTTGATTAAAATATCAAAGAAAGCATCGAGTGGTGTAGGTGTTTCTGTAGACCCGTTTGTGTGACTTCACTGATGTTGCTCAAATAGATGGCTTTTTCTGACCACCGTAAGAAAATCTTGGTCATGGAGGAGGAGTACTACCCATGGTGTAACAGGGGTGTGTGGGATGAGGAGTTGTGTAACCAGTGTGCTGGTGATCCCCAGCTGATATTTTGCAAACCACCCATCTGGCCGCCGTGCTACTCTGGATGCTGATTTCACACCATCAGCAACCACCGAGTCTCCTCTCTCACCTGCAGCTGGATCAAGATGATAAAGAGGGGATGAAAATGATCTGGGTGATTCGCTCTGCAGAGACTTTCTTCTGGGCTTTGTTGGGCCACAGAATACTGTTTTGTCCCTGGAGAAACAAGAATTGAAGAGAAAGGTTATAATGCAAATCCATAATGCTGCAAAACTGAAGGAGGACAAAGACACATTCCTGAAGACCTGTCAGAAAAGCATATAAAACCAAGAGCTGTTCTGGTGAGTCAGAAATATTTGGTCATCACTGTCTTCAAACTATGACCCTTGATAACCAGTCAGCTGCAGAGAAATTCAGTGTACTCCRTGGTGATTTTTACAACTTCCCTGCTCAGCTACCAGATTATGATAGCTTTTCAGGAACATGATGACATCGTTCAGGCTTTTTTTTTGCCATTTCTCTCTCTCTTTCTTGTACTTGCTACTCTTCAAAGAGACCTTTACAAGATGACTGAAAAACACCTTTTTCACTCTTTCCCCAGGTCTTCAAGCTGTCAGATGGTTAGCATTGGTTGAAGTTGATGGCCTGGGGGGTCTGGATGACGTACCATAATAGAAGAGATGTAAAACACAGTTACTGWCCTTCAGGGTGAAAAACCTAGAGACTGTTGGTGACAATCCAAGTCATCTCCAAGCCTTGGGCTTCTGCGTCTGCAGTTTCCTTCTCCACAGCTCTGTGGCTCTGGAGAGAGTAAGTCCTTTCYTCTCCTCTATGCTTTTCAGCAGGCTGAGGCTTGGAGTCTAAATTGTTTGGGGAACAGACTTTGAATGGGTTACACACTGCTGGGATGGATTTTGTGTTTCTCTGGAGGAGATTGGACATCTGCTTCACACCCTGGGTGTCCCTCTGCTAACTGGGGCTTGGGGAGGAAGGATCTAGGCAGGGTCAGACTGGTGCCTGTGTTTTCACTCCTGATTTAATTCCAGTGTCAAAAAACCCCCACTCATTAGATTCACATGATGGAGCAGCAAAGGAAGTGTCTATTTATGGAGGCTAAGGAAAATCCACAGAGATGGGGGTTGCAGTTATTTGTCTGAATGGCGCCTCCTGAYATCACGAGTGGCTGGAAAGGCTCGCTCAACAACAAGGGAGAGGGCAGCTCTGCCTGGCTCTGTTAAAGCCTAAACACTTTCAGCACCTAGAATTGCATTTCTTGTTTTTCATTATAGAAGTCCTATTTTGCAGGAAGTTTGATGTGTGGAGAGGGTAACACTTTTTGAGGCTTCTGAGAAAAGTGTGCTTCTTGCTTGTTTGCCAAGTGCTTGCACTGTAGACATTTTACAGAGAGGAAGATGAGGTGTGCAAGTAAAAAATGGGGAAAATATTTCACTTTAAAAAAAGGTTATAGGAAGATATCAACTGGAATAAAACACATCTGTCAGGTCTGTGAAATAAAAAAGGAGTCCTGCTTTTCTGCACTCAATTTCCTGTAATATAAAAATGCAGTGGTACAACAAAACTATGAAAGACTCAAGTATTTAAGAAACCCGTGTATGTTAAGAAATTCTTTAAAATTCAGTTTCATCCCCTGGCCATCTTATTTTGACTTTCAAGTTCTTCTTCAAGTGTGTATCCACATTTGGGAGCCAGCACTACTGGGTCTTCCTGGGTAGATGGCTTGCAAGAGTTGCTGAGGGTGCCTTGGCATTTATTCAGGTGGGTCAAGGAGAGAGCAGCTGGCTGCCTGATCCACACTTCATCAGGAGCTGTCAGTCCCTGAGCCCCCCCAGTCGATGTGCAGTGCCCAGGATGGAGCAGCACTGGCCAAGGACTCCTTTGTCAACTCCAGACCATAATCTTTTTGCAGCACTGCTTGAGTTTGCTGGAACACCACCGGGAATCATAGCCTGGGGGTGCTTACTGTAGACTTGTGAGTGCTGCAGGTCAGTGTCAGCCATGCCCCAGGATTAAAGGGAAAGCAAATGCTGACTGGATCCTTCACACACTTGACCATGTGAATTTCACTGCAGTGCAGACTTTGGAGAAGCAAAATTACTTCTGACTGCACCAAGGGCAGAAGTTCTGGATCCATTTGCCCACTAAATCACAATGCACACTGGGTGGGGACATGAGTGGGGCCTGGGTGACCCCTCTGGGGGACATGCATGCAGATCTACCCTGGACACCTGGGGAGGTTGCCTATTGTGCCTTGGAGGCACAGCTCTGGAATGACAGCCCTTCAGTGCCTTTTAAGTATTTTTGTGGATTCTTTGTTTTGCAGAAGTTTCAATTTGTGGTGCTCTGATGCATATCCTCTTCCTTCATGCAATGGACATTTCTCTCCTTGTTCCATGCTCATTTTGCTCCTTTCTATTTTTTTTCCTTCCCCCTCATCCTTTCCTTCTTCCCTTTTTTTTTGCTCTGTTCTCACTCTTTCCTTTCATTATATTTCCCATTCTTCAGTGGCTCTGGTACCCATTGGAGAGGACAGAGTATCCCCTGTGAATGCCTCAGTGAACAGATCCTCACCCCAGCAAAGGGACACCAGAGAGTCCAGTTTCTGTCTTAGATTCAGCCCTTGTTTTCTTGTGTCTTTTTTTTTTGAGGTTTTGGATGATTTGCTTTTTTTCTAGTTGCAAGATGCTTCATCAGCCAGAAAAATTCATAGCCACAATGGGGGTAAAGACTGAAAGGCGGAGGCTCTCAGGGAGCCTCTGCGGAGTTCTGTGCAGCTGCAGCAGCATTTCTGTAATGTGTGGGTGGATGGATCTGAATAACCCCACCATTTGCTCCTTTGCACCCCATGCCTTTCTCTGCCTACCCCCCCCC
>NW_026623310.1:1951722-1957008 GCF_030028575.1 Malurus melanocephalus
GCCCCCCTATAATCTCATTGGAGATCCCATCTCGTTTTGGGATAAAGAGAAGCCACCACACTGCTTCCCAGTACGTGCCTTCCCATTGCTGATCATGTGGCACGAGCTTGTCTGATCGTGGTTAGGTTCAGTTTGGGGCTGGGCAGATGTACGTTTAAAATTGAAACTCCTGGTTGCTCCTCTTATCTGTTTGCGACCTGTACATGGTGTGCCTCCGCCTCTAGGCAGAACTGCTGCTGGGACAGAGCTGGTTTCAGTTTCATCAGTGTGTTCTTCTCCCTCACAGCCCAGGCACAAGCGAGGGTTGTGTTTGCAGCCCCGGATCTCAAAGCGCTCACACAGGGCTGCATTAACCATCAGGGTAGGCATTTTCTACAGCCATTTTACGGAGAAGTGGAAGAGTGGAGCTGCCTAGGGTTCTCATCCATCTGCTGTGGACGTTTACCCTATGGACAGTATTTGTTCACTGCAGACCTCACCTACTGAGTGTCCTGCCCAAGCATTGCCTTCTGTAGTGTGTTAGTCACCAGCAGCGTAGGAACATAAGGATTCGTGTCAAAATACTGTCTTACTATGATTGTCTCAGCAAGTTTGCATCTATGTAAATCTAGCACAGAAAGCATATAATGTTATCATGCATATGTATATGTGTAGCATATACATAATCACCTCTTTGTATGCAAATACAGTTATATCCATAAGTAAATATGCTTTTCAAGCATGAATTCAACAAAGGAAAAAAATATTTGCTTTTAAAAGCAAGCCTTTATTATGCCTTCATGATGATTCTGCCTATAAATTATTTTCCTTGTTGATAACAGGTAGCTATCAATTTTCCAGGGAAACAAAGGAAAAGAAGAAGAACTAGTTGTCAAGCATTGCATTGTACCATGCCATGAATTTTCTTTCCTATGGGCTGAAAAGAAACCACTGAATTATATCATAACTGTCAAGCATCCTTTTTTAAGTTTGTTGCTCAAACACAATAAAGTTATTTAATATACAAAAGCTATCATGCAGAGCCAGGCAGTTTTTCCTTCAGCAATATATGGAGGAAAACAAGGAATGAGAAATGCACCTGAAAATGTTGAAACATTGACACTAGAATGTTGGAGAATATTGTAATAGATCGCATTTACAACAAAACAGAAACTCAACACCCTGGAAAACACAYGGAGCACTTGAACTGTGTTTACTTCCAGGCACATTGGCCTTTGCATAGGGGTGGGCCGGGTGATTCAGCTGAATCTGAAACCTGATAAACTCTTGCCTTCTGTTTTTACATCACAGCCAGTGATTGCACATGACACATTAGGAACAGATACCGCTAGGCAGACACTACCTTTGGTATTTATTGTATCGATCCTGGTAAGGATCATTCCTTGGTCATGCTGTACTTCAGTCTTTCACTTATGGGTGTATGTAGGTATGTGGGTGCCAGAGGATAGATGTTTAAATGGGAGGTCTTGAGCCTGGATTGTGAGAGAGTTGAGAGAAGAGTTTGTGTGAAGTATTTTCTTCTGCTTAGCTTCTGTTTACAAGCTGTGGCAGCAGACTCTGGTTCCCAGTAACTTATGCCTCATTTGAGCTTATTCAGTGAATATGCTTTTGTCCAAATGTTAAGAATCATGCTTAGTAGGAATTTGAGCCGCATTAATCACATCAACCAGTAAAGTTGTCTTATATTTCTTTTCTTTGATTGGAAAAACATGCAAGTACTTCTGGCATAAGCACTGGCACAAGAGAATTTAAAATTAAATTCCAATTCCTTATAAAATTGCCGCTTAGAAATGGTTCCATGAAACCTTCCCTCAAATCTTAATTGTTTACATTTTTGCAGATATTGAGAACAAATGAGGTATGAACAACATCAAAGGAAACTGTTCAAAATCACATAGTAAATATTTTTGCTATCTATTTTTAGAAAAAATATTTTTTTAATACTATTTATTTTTAATTCATGTAACTAAATATTTATTGCAGTACTTCTTTCAAGTCAGGGTGGTCCAATGTCAGCCACTGTTAGGTCTGCACCAAAATTTTGGTAGCTCAACACTCAGCAGCTTTGTCTCCTAGCCTGGGAAGCACAACCACACCTTTGTCCCACTTGACAGCTTCTTTTCACCCTTCCTCCTGGCAGAAGTGCCTGCCAAGCTCTCTGACCCCTCTCTGCCACCAAAGCTGCTACAGAGAGACTGGGGAAGGAGGGAGGAGTTGGCTGTGGGTTGTTGCTGTCTGTTTTTTTAAGGCTCAAAGTCTCAAGGCTCAAGTCAATGGCTGGTGATGAAGAGGAGGAAGAGGAGGAGGAGGAGAAGAAGGGTGAGGAGATGAAGGAGGAGGAAGAGGAGGGTGAGGAGAAGAAGGAGGAGGAGGTGGATGCGGCAGCAGCTGTGMAAACCCCAGTCACAGCAGCCCAGCTCTCTACAGCAGTCCATGAGGAGATAAAGGGGCTGGCATCTGGCTGTTTGGGCAGCTCTGCCATCACCAACAGCAGTTTCCCATCTCCTCTAAAAAGAGAGGGTGGGCTGCCTGAAGGCTTTCTGGAGACTGGAGTTGCACCACATTGTGCGAGGATCTGTCGATTCTCAACTCTGAAATATGTCCAGTGAGGTGGGCAACCAGTGCAGTCAGCACATGGCCCCAGTTCAGCCATATGGATGTAAATCCAGGAGGGTCTTTCTGCCTCTATGGGGAGAATTCAGGATTTTTACCTGCATGTAGGAAGAGATGGATCTAAATCAAGATAATTTCAAACCCCTCACCAGCAAGTATCCTAACAACTCTTTGGTGACATGAGTTTTTTTAGTCCTTAGGCTTAAAGTCCTTGGTCTCTGCCTATGCATCCCCTGTGAGGTCCACTGCACATTCTGTGAATTAATGGTGGGCAGCTTTTCCCCCTGCAAAGCAGGACGAATCATTTTGCCCTTGCTCTGCCACCTCTCTGCAGTGCCCTGTTAGCCTGTAAGCCTTTGAATGCACAGCCCTTTCCTCACTGTTGATACAATGGCAGAGGGGTCAGAGATTATGCATTTCCCATGCGCTATAAAGTGGGATGAGTGGGATTTGCTGGCCTGAAGGCAGCTAGCTGAAAGTGAATGTGAACCACCTGGAGTAAGAGCCTGGCATCTCAGTGTCTGATCAGCTCCACCATCTGGGGTGGTGAATCACCCAYGGGGAGAACACATTTCTCTCCTGTGACCTTGGTGTGACCCTAAATGTGACAGCCATCTCTCTCTGGGCCAGACAGACTCTGACCCTGGGTGCTGTTGTCTGAGGCTGGAGGCAAAGGGCAGGTGGAAAGGGAGTGGGCTCCCCAAATTGTGGTGAGGGATCAGCAGATCTTTAAATTCCATCTGTGGTTTGTGCGGTTGGTGGGGAGAGATGTACAGCCCCAGGAAGCAACTCACAGCATCAAAGSTCCTGCTCCGAAATGCCATGCAAGAGCAACTGTCTTTCTCCTGTGGCTCTGTAAGAAGCYTCAGATGGGTTGGGAGAGCACCAGACCATTTGAATTCCCTTAGCAGGGCAGTGCAAATGCCTTGTTCAGCCAAGACATGTCCAAACCATTCCGTGTGGGGCAGCCCTCAGCCACCCAGGGTTCSGAGGGGACGTGACTGAGGTGCCATGCCAGCCTTCTGGTAACTTAGGCTGCTCAGAAACATGCACTGCAAATCATGTCACTTCTGAGCAGCACAGGAGGAAACCAGGGGTGCTGAAGTTTCTCATACTTCCTCAGAAAAATCATATTTTCCCAGCTCTGAGGATACCAGACACAACTTGGTATTTCATTGTTGCTTTTTATGCTGTTAAAGCATTTGTACTCTCTTACCATGCACATACCACCATGCACATACATGTAGAAAAATAGAATTGTATATAGAGTACAAGTGCTTTCAACTTCATGCAATCTCCTGCTGAATTTGATCAAAACCTCAGAACGTGAATTATACAGACAGTAGTGAAAAGACAGCACAGATCCTTTATTTTGGCTGCTTCAAGCCTAGAATATGAATAGAAGGCTCTGCTTTATTCCAGTGATGATAAAAGGCAATCTTCAGGTCTTAAATTTGAAAAAAAAAATACAAGTTGATGCTAAGGTTGATAGGAGATATTGTATTGTAGAGGAGTAGAAAATGGGAGCAGAAGTAGGAGTAGTGAAATGAAAAGGTGGAGTGTAGGAGGAGGAGGGTGGGAGTAGAAAATGAATTGTGGTGCATCCATCAGCATTTCAGCGTTGTGGGAGATGAGATAAACCTAATGCTGTCATTTGTAGATGCAGTAAAATGTCTTGTACGAGCCATCACTGTGCTGAACTGTTTTAGAAGCAAAAAGCTCCCCTCAGAAGCTGAATGGGTGGATTTGTTCACATGGCATTACCTAAGGGTTGGAGTGTTGGAGTACACTAGGAGAGCAATGCAGACAGRGTTAGACACTTCTATTGTGCATGGCATGTGTTGCTTTGACACTGAAATCTGTTGATTCTATTCCCATATACTTGATGGAGAGAAGAAACGCTGAAAAGAAAAGTGGCGGATTACATATGAGTGGTCTGGGGCCTTACAGAAGAACTCATTCACCTGGGTGGCTCTGCCAAAGTCAGAGCAAACTACCAGGATTACTCATCCCAGGAACGCGCACAGCATCATCTCATTGGCCTTCATCCTTCCTCCAAACCTCAGCAGACCTGGTCCCAGCTGTTGGCATGCAACAGTCAAAATCCCTGCAACATAGCTCAGCTCYGCCTGTTGCATTGTGAGTCACAGGATCTCGCTTGATGAGCAAATGCAGCATTTGTAAGGTCCTGCTTTTTCCTCTCTGCCTTCATGTCCCTCACATCTCATTGCAAACTGCTGTCTGCACTCTCTGTATTCACTGCTAACTTTTGAGCTGCAAGAACGTCAGYGACGTGGGGCACAGAGGTGATAGTGCCCTGCCAAGAAGGTGAGGGGAGCAACAGCAATGTCATGTAGGGCCAAGAAAGGGAAATACAACCTTTATTCTGCAGAATGACCTGGGCTGAACCACAAACACACCAGGGCTTCCTAACATCCCCCAGCTGTAGCTTTCTTCCCAGTTTTCACAGTTGGCATCTGACAAAGGAAAGCTTTTTTTTCCCAACATCTACGTTTTCCAATAGAGTTCAGGGAATAGCATCTCTACTTCTGACAAAATAGAAGAACAAGGACTGCAAGATTTGAAAAAAGTCCCTAGAAGAAAGCCTGGGTAATAAATCCACTTCCTTTAGCAGGATGGGTACCAATCTGGCTCTTAGATCTCTCTTTTTTT